>NC_090646.1:491066984-491366984 GCF_040937935.1 Hyperolius riggenbachi | reverse complement strand
ACACTTCAAGGGTTAATAAACAAATGCTTTATCTGCATATTTGGGGTCCAAAGTCTGCAGACAGGAGCAGCTGTTCCAAAAGTAATTAGAAGCCAGAAAATCTTTCTGCGACTGTGCAAACACTTCTGGTAGCAGGATGGTGCGTAAAAGTTCAATAGGTCATCGTTACTCTGTGTGGGAGCTGAGTAAACAGCAAGAACGCAAGTGTGATGTTAAAGAGACTCCGTAACAAAAATTGCATCCTGTTTTTTATCATCCTACAAGTTCCAAAAGCTATTCTAATGTGTTCTGGCTTACTGCAGCACGTTCTACTATCACCATCTCTGTAATTAATCAATGTATCTTTCCCCTGTCAGACTTGTCAGCCTGTGTCTGGAAGGCTGCCAAGTTCTTCAGTGTTGTGGTTCTGCTATGAACTCCCCCTTCCAGGCCCCTCTATGGACACTGCCTGTGTATTATTTAGATTAGGGCAGCTTCTCTCTTCTCTCTTATCTTTTACAAGCTGGATAAATCGTCCTCTGAGCTGGCTGGGCTTTCACATACTGAGGAAATTCAGACAAGGGCAAAGCTGTTTGCAGGAAGAAAAGAGCAGCCTGAAACTTCAGTGCATGAGAACTGCAGGGGGAAACACACAAATGATCTCTTGAGATTCAAAAGAAAGGCTGTATACAGCCTGCTTGTGTATGGATGTATTTTCTATGTGTGGACATACTGTACATCAACCTACTTCCTGTTTTGGTGGCCATTTTGTTTGTTTATAAGCAAACTTTTTAAAACTGTTTTTAACCACTTTTAATGCGGCGGGGAGGCAGTGGCGAAATTGTGACAGAGGGTATTAGGAGATGTCCCCTAACGCACTGGTATGTTTACCTTTGTGCGATTTTAACAATACAGATTCTCTTTAAGCATAGTTTAGACTTCAAAGTGTTATAAACCCCAAATAAGACTATGAGACTCCAGGAAAGTCCTTTTTTTAGGATTAGTTCTCCAGATACAATTACTTGTAATGTAAATATATTTTCACATCAGGTTTGCGTTAAATTGCTAAATACTTTTTTTCCCTCTCCATGCGATCTTTAAGTCTCTTTGCTGAACAGGAATAGCCGTTCACTGGCTGAGCTTACCAGCTCAAGGCCCCACTGTGTCCTCCACCATTCCCACATGCACACCCACTGTTCCCTCTTCCCCACGTGAAATATCTGCTCAACCAGCCATGGGTCTCCTTTCTTGATAAGCAAGAGTCACAAAGAGTACACTTTTTGGCAACTTTATTAACAGAAGCATAGAAAAAAGTTTATTTCTTAATTAATCAAGTTTTTTATCCCATGGGTAGTAAAAATGGCATCTGGTGAATGTTTATTTTTGGCACAATGTACAATAATTTAGGATTCACAAAGTGAGGATTTAACAGTGAAGAGAATGAAAAGTTTAGACTTGCTCCCCGATGACAAAGTTCCCTTGTTGGCTGCTAGGAAGAGTTTTTCTTTCCCTGGAGGATGACGACAGATGCTGACACTCGCTTTTGCCTCCTCCACTTTGCTCTGCGGTTCTTAAACCAAACCTGATACCACAAAAAGAAATACTGTTACTCATCCGAAAACTAGAACTGCTATTGAGGTTGAACGTTCTTATATAGAACATAGGGCTTTGGTCACTTTTGATCTCCAATATGCTGAACCAGGAGCAGAACAATAACCCCCATGACCCCAGTAGTTATGGGGGCTGAGGGGACCTGGTCCTGGGGTGCAGAGTAGCCTGGCAGTACAGCTTTATATTGTACCTCGTTCCAGCGGCAGGAAAGGTCCTCTTCAGTGTAGCCGCCCTGCAGCCAATCACCTAGCGGCTCTCAGTGTTGGGAGGAGCTTGGTGATTTCCTGCAAAGCAGCTACATTAAAGAGGAGGTTAAGCGGACCCGACCTGCCCCAGAACGGGGTACAGCATGAAACTCTGCTGCCTGGGGGTGGGGGAGATTTTGTGAGCTGCACACATGTATACTCTGGGCCAGGAGAGTGCAATGAAATGCGACAGGACCAGCAGGTTGTTTGTATCTAGGGGGTATTAGGCATCCACCTTATACAGCACGATATATTCTCTATAGTGTGCATATGGGGTTTTTTTGGGGGGATGGGGCGCAGGACAGGTATTCTTGCCTAGGGTGACAAAAAGGCTAGAAACGGCCCTCCTCAGCCTGGTACCCGTACTGCCGGTCCAAGAATAACAAGGCAAGTAAGTTTCGACTATGGTAGCTTGTGTCATTGTTTTTATCATCTATGAACATGATCTGCTTTTTTTGAGACCCTGGCTAATTGATCATGTTTTCAAAGATCTTACCTCTACTCTCTCTTCCCTAAGCTGGATTCGCCCGGCGAGCTGCTCTCGAGCTATCACATCTGGGTATTGGTTGTGGTGAAAAGTCTCTTCCAAAGCCTGTAACTGCTCTTCTGTGAAGATGGTGCGGTGGCGCCGAGTGCGCCGCTGATTAAGTGGAAATGCATTTACTGCTGGAGCTGTCTTCTGGACAAGCGTCGCCCCACCTTCAGGGATTATTTGGAGGGGCCATTGCAACCGTGTAGCTGAATCCAAAGTAACAAAGCAAGGTATAAATATTAAAGAGACACTGAAGCAAAAAAAAAAAAAAAAAACACCTCATGATATAATGAATTGGTTGTGTAGTACAGATAATTAATAGAACATTAGTAGCAAAGAAAATTGTGCCATATTTTTATTTCCAGGTACCGGTATATAGCTTTTTTATAACAGTGCATCATTCTCTAATAATTCCGGTTTCCACAATACACTCAGCATTTTAAATGATTTCACAGACCAGGCTACTGACCCTTTGAACTTTTCTCTGCAGAAAAACCATATACAAAGAAAAAAAAACAATGAGAGACAGTTGAGATAAGGGGCTTGATTCACTAACTAGTCAGCACGCCTAAAGAGTTTGGGTGTGCTAACTAGGGTGCTAACCATTTAGCACATCCAGAGATCACGCGGTTTGCGGTGCGCCGAAAAGATCCCGCGGTGCGACATTAACGTTGCACCCTTCGCGTGAAAAGTGACCCCCGGTGCCCTGGAAACGTAACATCACATAGTTTCCAGGGCACCGGGGGTCACTTTTCACGCGAAGGGTGTGACGTTAATCTTTTCAGCGCACCGCAAACCGCACGATCAGTGATTTTTGCCGTGATACAGGGCTTTTCACAAGCGTGCTAACACTTAGCACTGCTTTGTAAATCAAGCCCAAGAGCTTCAAAAGACAGTGCTAGCCATAGAAGCTCTTTTCCATAGATAACAACTGAAGTTTCTTAACTCTTCTGGAAACAATATGAGACTCATATCTGTGCTAATAATCTTTTATTTCTTAGCTGTACTACACATACAAATCATTGGGCTTGATTCACAAAAGCGTGCTTAGCACTTGCAAACTGGCTCTTCACACGCTAATATGCGCGTAAGAGTTTCCGCGCGTAAAGTTTCAAGTTTTGCGCACAGTGGTTTGAATGCAAAATCAGCCGCTTCGCGTGCTAAGTAGCTTGATACACGAACGGAGCGTAGCATGCAGCGCCATACGCGCACACCGCGTAACGCCGTACGTGCTTTAAAATACCACGAGAACAGCAACAGCTTTGCCTGTGCAAACTACTTAGCACCCTAGTTTGCACGTGCAAAGCTTTTAGGCGTGATAACTCAGTTATCAACCTTTTGTAAATCAAGCCCATTGTATCATAAGTTTATTTTCACTTTCCCTTTAAAGAGACACTGTAACAATAAAAACGTCCCCTGGGGGTACTCGCCTCGGGAGGGGGAAGCCTCCCGATCCTAATGAGGTTTCCCCCGTCCTCCTCTGTCCCACGGAGGTCTCACTGCAGCCCTTCGTACAGCGGCCCAACAGACCGGACAGCCTGTTCAATACTTACCTTTCCAGGCTCCAGCGGGGGCGCTGTTGTGGCTCTTCTGACAGAGATAGGCGGAAATAGCCAATCTCCGTCGGGTCCACTCTACTGCGCAGGCGCAGGAGACTTGCGCCTGCGCAGTAGAGTGGCCCGACGGAGATCGGCTATTTCCGCCTATCCCCGTGGGAAGGAGCGGATACTGCCCCTGCACTGGAGCCAAAAGGTAAATATTTACATCGCCGCCGCTCCGTGAGGATTTTCGCTGCCACCGTGGGACCAAGGAGGACGGGGGACGCCTCAATAGGATCCAGAGGCTTCCCCCACCCAAGGTGAGTACCCCCTAAGGGAGTTTTTTTTGTTACAGAATTTCTTTAAAGAATGAAATAAAAAAGAGGTAGGAATTTAAAAAATAAAAATAAGAGGTCCAGACTGAGATGAATGCAATTATGGTGAAGGACAACATTGTCCCTTATTCAATTAACAATTTTTCCTACATTTTCTCCAATGAGATCATTTTTTACATCTCTGCAGCATTTTGCAATTGAAAAAGTACTACAAAGTAGGTGAAAAAGAGTGCTATCAAAATTATTCTAAGTATTTTCTTGTAAGGACCACTGCAGTGAAAAATTTACAGTACATACCATACATATAAAATGTATATTTTTTTCCCCAGAGTGAAATTCTATATAAATCACTTGTCTTCTGTGTTTCTGTCACTTACAGTAAGTAATAACAAGCTGACAGATCTGACAGATTTTGGACTATTCCATCTCCTCATGGGGGATTCTCAGTATTTCCTTTATAATTTACAAAACCACTCCCTGAAAAACATTGATACAATCAGCCAACTGCTCTACTTGTTTGCACACTATTTTGGCAGTTAGGCTGAGTGTCTGGATGGATAGTGTAATGGTTAAGGGCTCGGCCTCAGACACAGGCTACCTGGGTTTGAATCTTGGCTCTACCTGTTCAGTAAGCCAGTACCTATTTGGTAGGAGACCTTGGGCAATACTTTCTAATGCTACTACTGTCTATAGAGTGTTTCCCAGTGTCTGTGACTCTGGTGCTTTGAGTCCGCCAGGAGCAAAGCGCGATATAAATGTTTTATGTCTGTCTATCTTCAGTTCAGTAAGTGTTTTTGTAAATAAATAACAGAGAATCCCCCTTGTGGAGATGGAGTAGTCTAAAATCTGACATCTGTCAGAATTTCACTACCAACTGTAAGTGGGTAGAGACATAGGCAAAAATAGATTTATAGTGTACGTTACTCTGGAAGAAATGTACTTTTCTATGTGAGTATTTTAAATGCTCCCATTTTTCATGATCACTGTCCTTTAAGATTATTATTGAAAATGAATAGCTAGTTGTAAATTGAAATAAAAATCTCATTGTAATAACACTTATGTTACAAAAAGACTTGTGTGTGCAGCATTGATAGGTTTATACCAATATTTTGGCAAAGGTAGAATTTGATTTTAAATAATATCAGAATTTAGTGGACTTTTATTTCCGTGCAGCTTATCCACTTTTGCTCCTGTATGCTATGTACACCTGTCTTGATGATCTGTAGCTAATATTTATAAACCAGTAAATAATACCTATCATTACATTAACTAAACAAAGGAAATGCATTTATAATATATTAATATTTGCTCTTTGTTGCAACAGGGTACTCACCAATCCACGAATGATCCTGAGGGGACTGCTGGTTGGAATGGACACAGCAACAACAGTTGCACATAGGCACAGTTTGGTCATCTTGGGAAGCAGTTACTGGGCTCTGCCTATTCTGTACCCATGCTAACTCTTGCTGATGAGCGCCAGGCTTTTGTTTTCTGTCTGGTGATGGAAGAGACAGGATGCTGTCAATAGAGAAGGGACGCTGTGTCTTCTTCTTTGCCATTGCTTTGATAGATGCCATAGCAAGAATTTGTTTCTGCATTGCGTCCTGAACTCTGTCCGAGCTGTGGTTCCTGTCTTTATAAACGCCTCATCTTGTATATTTACACCGACAACCGTTACCTTTAATGCTTTTAGATTAAAGTATCTCCTTTCATTGCCTGATTTTTTTTTCTTCTGTATTTTAAATACCTTTATTTCATGCCTCTAAAGCTGCCACTTTATAACGCAAACTATTTTATGTGAGGGGGAGAAAAAAAGCTGCCATAATCCCCAGACAGAAATGTTAAACCCCAGTGAATACGATAACTGGCCCTCTAATCTCAGGCGGTTTTGTTCGCGGAGTTGTGCATCTGAGATCTCCTTAATCCAAGTAGAGCTTGGAAAAAAAAAATCTGCTTTTTACATCTGGGGCAGCAGGCAGATTGTGTGATGGGCATTGTGTGCAGGGGAAAGGGTCTGATATCAACACTGCCTCTATATAGCAGAGAAGGATTACACAAAACAATTATCCCATCTCAGCTCTACACTCAAATACCTATACAATCAGAGAGAGCTGTCATATCAAGCTCAAACATAGAGCTGACTATGTAAGGTTCCTTCAAGGTATCACTCCATACAATCAATATTTATCTGTTGAAAAAACACAAACACATTCATTTTCTTTTTTTGTCTTTTCTGAAATATTAAAGCCTCTGTTCATGCACAAATGTTTTACATAGTCTTGTATAGACAGTAAGTGGCAGAGCTTGTTTTTGTGTATAAGCTCCTGGAATAGGTAATTGTCAAATTAATGATCTTATAGCAGCTGCTCAAGAGCCCCTTAACCAGCAACATCCTGCTGCCCCCTGTATCCAGATCTGTAGACTGCAGTGTTTTTTCAGAGAGTTCTATCTTCTCTGTTCTCGTATTCAGTATGACTAACGCACTCTGATTGAATCTGCCAGAAATCTATAGTGCAACAAGCAGCATTAAAATTGTGACAAAAATCTATCAAAATAACGATTGGACTGGATGGTAAATTTCGATTGGATGGGGCAGAGGAGCAGCTGTTGTACAACAGCCCATAGCATTGGACTATAACAAACAGTCAACACTGCTGTTTGATAGATTTTCAATACATTTCATGGTGCAATCTATTGAAAATCTGTGTGCAATGTATGGGGGGATTCTAACCCTCTCTGATCAGATTCAGATAAGAGAGGAATTGATGTATTTGCTACATTGGGTGGCAATCTAAATGCGTATGGCCACCTTAATGTGTTGCTTATGAGCTACACATTTCTGCTCACAGAACCAGATGTTTACTCCTTCATCTGACCGTCTTCAGTCACATGACCAAATTTTAAAGTGTGCATGAGGCAAACATTGGGTACAAAAATAAATACCTAAGTAGAGAAGAGGGAAGCCTCTGAATCCTACCCTAGTACCCCTTCGCCTAGCGCAGACCCTCCAAAGATTACCAACAAAGGCTTGTCGGTAGGAGCCTCGAGTATGGCTGCGCCTGTGCAGTAAGCTAGAGCCGATTGTGCCAGAAGAAGAGTGATGCCCGAGATGAACAGCAACGAAGGACCAGAGGACAGCGTGGGTAGCCTCTGGAGAATCCATAGGCTTCTCTCTCCTTTGGTAAGTATTTACTTGGATGCCTCAGGTTCTCTTTAAAGGGACTCAGGGACGAAAAGTATAATAAATGTATACATACCTGGGGCTTCCTCCAGCCCCATCAGCATGGATTGCTCCCACGCAGCCGTCCTCCGCTGCCTCTATCGCCGTCTTAATTGTGTCTATTTTGAAGCCAATCCTGATGTCATGTCCTCCCTTGCTCTCCTCTGCCTGACTGTGTTTGCATTGCTCGCCCTCATCCCAGTCTTCAGGCACTCCCACCCAGCTCTGCAATAGAAAGTGCATTGTCTCAGCATGAGAAACATTGGCCAATAAGAGAGCAACAGAGGTGTGGGAGAGGAAAACAGGAGGGAAAGAGGCTTCAGCCAAACAGGCTGCATTAGTTAAGTCTGAGGGGAAAGTAGAGAAGCAAAAAAGGACAACCCAGCATGCTTTGCAACTTCCTTTGTGCGGCAGATGTACCAAATAAGAGCCACGGAAACTGGGGAATGTCGTTTTATGGATAAGAAAACTAAAAGTGATTTTTAACTTTTGGATTGCCTGATTAGCATCCTTATTACTTGTTTACCAGATAAAAATAAAGAATTGATTTTTGATTTTATGCCCGACAGTTACACTTTAAGAAGCTGTATGACAAAGACAAGCCTGTGAATACTATCGTCTTCCACATCTGGCAGTCATAGCTGTGGGTGACCTTCAACATTAAAAGAGCATCCAAACCTTTTTGGGATGCAAGTCTAAAATGGGCTTGATTCACAAAAGGTGCTAACTCAGTTAGCACGCCTCAAAGCTTTGGGCGTGCTAACTAGGGTGCTAAGCAGTTAGCACGCCCAAAGCTTTTATTGATCGCGCGCAAAGTTTAGCGTACCAGGTGCGCCTAAACCGTTGCCCTGGGTGTGCCCGACACGTTGCACCAAGCTAACTTAGCGCACAAAACTTTACGTGTCCTAAAGGGCTTTAGGCGTGCTAAGGGGCTTTTAGGCATGCTAACTAAGTTAGCAACCTTTTGTGAATCAAGCCCAATGTGTCATAACTACTTCCTGTGGTAAGATCTAAATGTAACCACTGTTACCGTGAAGAACCCCTTTCATCATAGATGTGTAGAAAATTTATTCTTGTCCTTGGCCATGTAATTAGCCAAGCTTCTATATTTCCCTTGGATGTACAGTACTTATACATGTCATTCAGATCACCTTTTTTTCCAAGCTAAATAAGCCCAGTTTGTCCAACCTTTGTTGATAAGTGGGACCTTCTATCCCTGTAATAAATCTAGTTTCCTATCTTTGTACCTGTCTTAAAACATCAATATCCTTACTATAGTGTGGCGTACAAAACTGTATCCCATACTTTGGATGTGTCATACAGAAGGAGACATATGCTAGCATCTCATGATTTTAATTCCTGTTTAATGCTTCCCAGAAATGTATTTGCTTTTGCTGCTGCGTTTTGGCACTGAATGCTGTGGCTTAACGTATAATCAACTAGTATTCCCAAGTCCTTCTCAAAGTCTGATGTTCCCAGCTGTATGCATTTATTTTATATGGTACTCTTCCTTTGGCATGTACAAGGTGCATAGCCTTATGTATGACATTAAATTTCATCTGCCAGATGCCTGCCTATATGGTCATGCTGTAAAGATCCTGCAGTAATGCAGTATCTCACCAAACTGAGTAAACCACTCACATTTTGTAAATATTTGATTATATCTTTTCATGGGACAACACCGAATGTAAAGTAGTCAGTGTACAGCTTGTATAACAGTGTAAATTTGCTGTCCCATCAAAATAACACACAGCCATTAATGTTTAAACTGCTCACACCAAAAGTGATATACCCTTTAGTGGTCAAGGTTCTGCCCCAAGTATATCGTGTGTGCCCATCATTGTTTTTCAGCACTACCTTCACTGTCTTGAGCATGGAGTTCACTAGAGTTTCTCAGGTTGCCACTGGAATCCTCTCCCACTCCTCCATGATGAAGCTGGTGGATGGTAGAGACTTTGCACTGGTCCACCTTCTGTTTGAGGATCCCCCACAGATTCTCAATAGGGTTGAGATCTGGAGATATGCTTGGCCAGTCCAGCACCTTTACCTTCTTTAGCAAGGTAATGGCCATCTTGAAGGTGTGTTTGGGGTCGTTGGAAAACATGAGATAAGAAATTATAATGCTCATCAAAAGATACTCAGACGAATTCTTTCTTTCATGGCCAGGCGAGCTAATATGGAAAAAATGAGATACTTGTCTATGATGAGGGAAGCCACTGAGTTTTATAAGATGTTGAGTACTCCCTAAAGGAGTTATATCATCATCAGTACATCATTGTACTTGACTAATAACCACAGTAAATAAGGCCTTGTTCACACTATACGCTTTGCCTTGCGCATTTCAGCAACGCGTATGGTGTGCAGTAAGAACATCAGAAGTGCATAGAATGCTGGATGTGATATCACACTGCTACATGCATTTTTGGCAAAACACAACGCTGAACCATTCACTGTAGTAAATGGGATCAGCACCACAATGCAGACAGCGTGCATCTGCCTGCAATGCGTTCCAATTGCACGGCCATCTGCATTTTCTAGTGTGAACAAGGCCTTAAAATGTTTTGAAAAGAAAAAAATAGCAATGCACTGTTCTGCAGAAAGATCACAATATCTGCAGTGTAGTGCCTACCCTTAAAGGGAACCAGAGATGAACGTTTCACACAAAATAAACATATCAGTCGATAGCTTGTAAAGAATAAATGCTCTACCTGATAATTTCGCCGCTCTGGTGTGCCTTTTTTAGTGTTTTTTATCCATTATTGCTCCAGGAAAAATCAAATATGGGCGCCGGCTCATATCCCTTCTGCTTCCGTGTTATAAGTTGTTCTGGATGTAGGCTATATGAGACTAGGCTGCTGTCTAGGCTATATGAGAAAGGCTGCTGCAGCCTTTCATCTGTGTGCTTTCATTTTGGTATGATGTGCAGCAGTAGGAAGTGTCTCTCATAGGAATGAAACTGCAGTCATCATCATTTATTCAGAGGCACACATAGCACACAGATCATATTGCTCTGTTTCAGAGCTTCTCTCTCAGCAGCAGCAGCCCCTCCCATGTCATCACAGCTGTCAGTATGCAAAGCAGGAAATCTGAGCCAGGAGGTGGCAGGCTTGGGCTTGAAAAGACTCCACAGAAGAGTGACTCAGCTATAATGATTCCAGGTCAAACCTAGATTGAGCCAGTCAGGGATTCGTATCACAGCTGCTAATTAAGCAGATAAGAATAAAACTAAAAGCAGGGTAGGTGTTTACTGTCATGTTCCCACTGATAAATGTAATAAAATACATGATGGTGCTTCGTCTCTGGTTCTCTTTAAGGGCTTGATTCACAAAGCTCTTATCACGGTCGTGCTAGTGTTTTGTGTGCGTTATAACGCACGTAACGGTTTTTGTGTGCAATCGCAAATTTTCACATGAAAATAAAACCGCTACACGCGTTATAATGCGTGCAAATGCTAGCGCGGCCGTGATAAGAGTTATCACGGCTTTGTGCATCAAGCCCTAAGAGCGAGCTCTTTTAGTGACATACAGTACATGGCACATACTGCACAGTACACAACAAGCAACACTAAATCATGTTACTTTTGAAATATTCTTTTCAATCATTTCGATTAATGATGTGATTGTTTCCAGGTGTTTTAAACCATTTCTGGCCAAATGTGCAGCAAAAGTAGCAAAGCTCTGCATGAGTTAATCACACATAGGAAATCATAGGTGAGCACAGATCATGCTCACTTAGATTTCAGCTCAGGAAAATAGAACAAATGTCTCTTCCTTTGTATAAGGAATTAAGGGATTTAGAAGCAGATCTATCAAAAGGATTTGAGTTATCTCGGGGTAATAAAAAAGCCAGAAAGAGGGGGCAGGATTAAGTGGAGCTGTTTACTTTGATAAGATCATTGTAATATTCTAGCAAAACAAGAATGATGGGAAATCGTGTAATGTGTCAGAAATACGACAGACTCTGGCCATATTCAAACTTCTGAAAAAGAACCTTTAATACTTCCCATTACAATATTCTGAGACAGTTAACTCAAATAATGTCCTCATCAAGGCAAATACTCTGCTCCACAGAACTGCATATATTTTGCTTGATAACTGAATCCTCATGAGTGGAAATAATAGACTACCTAGTTGACCTGTCTGCTGGCTAAAGAGCTGGTTACTGGTCCATTTCCCTGGTACATTCAATCACTGTCATCAAATATACAAAGGAGCTATTGTCCCCACACAAACCTATGAATAAAACTTGGAATCAATTTAGTGTTTATCAAATAAAGGAGTGATCTGGTACAGTGCAAAATCTTCATGGTCTGGCAGGGGATAGACCGCTGACTAAAGTTGTAATTCATTGGGTGGTACTAGCTTTTTGATTTTATTATTAAGCATTTTTTTGTTGAAATCTAACTGCGACAGTATGGAACAAGGTTGTCACATTAGCACTCCTGCCTAATTGATTTTGGAATGGGAATGCTTTGCAGAGCTACCCTGTATCGAATCAGGTCCTTTAGGTGCCGCGATCGGCTGGTGTCTAATAGATGCCCGTGTTTCCACTATTGGGCCGATTAGGATTAGGTATTAGGTGGGGGGAGGAGGGAGGGTTAGGCACCTACAGCGGTGGTTAAGGTACCTGTACACTACGTCGGTTTCCCATTGATATATAGCAGATTCGATCACTGTGATCGAATCTGCTGTGAAATCGTTAACGCAAATGTTGATTGATCAACCGATTTCCATCCGAAATCAATCAATTCGATCTTTCCAGGCGGAAAATTTTGTTCAATCACCAGCAGGTCAGGGGCACGTTGTTAGCGGTGTTCGATTTGGCCACAACCGACGCAGCAATAATCTCACCTGTCCCAGTGGCGTGAGTCCCTGGGTCTGTGCTGTCCCTTTCTCCAGCTCACCTTCTTCTCCATCTCCTCTTCACTTCCTGTCACCCACAGTGACCTCTCCCTCCCCCAGCAGCCGCAGCGACCTCCCCTCAGCACCCACACTGACCTCTCCCTCCTCCAGCACCCACAGTGACCTTTCTCTCCCCCAGCAGCACCCCTCCTGTAATCAGAAGCACCCACAGGGACCTCCCCCCAGCAGGACCTACAATGACCTCTCTCATCATCAGTACCCACAGTGACCTCTACCAACATTCAGCACCCACATTGACTTTTCCCTACTCCAGGACCGACTGAGACCTCCCTTTTCCCCAGCACCCACACTGACCTCTACCTCCCCCGGCCACTGCAGTGATCTCTTCCTACCCTAGCAGCACTTCTCCAATCCACAGAAGTTCAGAAGCACTCATATTAAGCTCCCATCCCCCAGCACCCACATTACACTCAACCAGTAGCCCCTACTATAACAAGCACTCACATGTAATCATGCACCTGTTTTCAACAATGCACTCATCCAGTACCCCCTCCCCATGGCAAGCACACATGTCACTCTGTACCCTGGACTCTGTACCCTGGACTCTGTACTGGGACCTACCCAGACGGGGTCTTGAGCCCCAGGCAACGTCCTCTTGAGCTCCCCACACACGCACCAACTTCCATCTCCCATTGACTCTTACTCTGCACCTCATCTTGCAGTGTTGGGGTTTGAACCCATAACCTTGTGGTTACAAGACCTGCTCATTAGCCCTATAAGCCACACTGCTGTGCAAACTTCAGCATTACAAAATAAAGAAGACTCACAGCCTATAGATTGACTAGCTCTTCAAACTTTATCTACTTTGACATATTTTGATGGCACTAGTGGGCTCGATTTTCTAAAGCGTGATAACAGCTATCACAGCAGATTGCGCGCAAACCTTCCTTTATCACACAGAGTAATGCTTTGCGCACGCAAAGCACAGCGGGCGGCAGATCGTGTGATAACTGCTGTGATAGCAGTTATCACACTTTAGAGAATCAAGCCCAGTGTGTGATGGCTGGGGTGGCAGGGATGGAGGGGCGCACTTTGGTGTCTCAGCCTTGGGTGCTGGAGGACCTTGTCCCGCCTCTGCCCACTTTCCCGTGAGAAATCTTTTATTTTTCTCAAATGCATCATCAAGGGGGTCTGTATAGCTAATATTGTGGTGAAACCACTCCCATAATGTGATGTCAGGATCATGGTCCTGACAGTTTCCTGTCTGTAAACCTTATTGGGCTTGATTCACAAAGCGGTGCTAACTGTTAGCACGCCTGTGAAAACCCCCTTAGCACGTCTAAACGAGTTTTCGCGCATAAAACTTTACGCGCGCAAAACTTTATGCGCGTAAAACTTTACGCGCGCACTGCACAGAGCTCAGGGTGCTCCGCGCGAAGTGCCCATTAAAGCCTATGGGACTTAGCGCGCATAAGACTTTGCGCGCGTAAAACTTTGTGCGCGCAAAGTTAGCGCGCGATCTGGTTGAGAAATCAGGGTGCTAACTTACTTAGCACCCTGGTTAGCACGTCTAAAGACTTTAGACGTGCTAAGTAGGTTAGCACCGCTTTGTGAATCAAGCCCATTGCATTGTGTGAAAAAACAGCTGTTTACAGCTGTTTCCAACTGCCAAAAAAGCAAGCAGCATCTCCTTCCACTGATATCATCTGCCGGCAGTAAAAATGTCACCATGTGATAAATGTCAGAATGTAAATCAGGGAGAGGAAAGATTTTAAGCACTTTTTTTATTACATTATTTTCACTGGAGTTAAACTGAGTCTGAAGCCTCCGAAAAATACTCTTTTTTTATCCAGTCTTGTTAAGCATTAATGGGCTAGCTGAACCCACGGCAAAACTAGGCTTTATTCACCCCAAAATGCCCGGGGCAAATTGCGGGGCTCCTTCCTGTTGGAGGCAGAGCTTTGAACTACAGCTCTGTCTCCATTCGCGTCTATCTCCCGCGGATCTCTGCCTCCTCCCACCCCTCTCAGTCTTCTTTCACTGAGATGGGCGGGAGGAGGTGGAGATCCGTGGGAGATTGACGCAAAGCATTGATAACTGTTATGACGGCTGTGAAAAAGTGCTTTGCAAAAATTCGCCTTCGCGCATTAACACGAATTTTCGCGCATTAATGGTCCCGTTCGTTTGATAACACAAATTTATTGCACAAACGCGGAACGTTAACGCTTTCGTTGGCTCCTGATCCTGCCTATCAATGTAAGCCAATGGGAGCGGCTTACGTTGATAGACAGGCTCCTGACCCGCTCACAGGGCTCTGTCGTCATAGAGACAGGAAAAGCCAGTGAGCTGCGGCGAGAGACGGTGGGGAATAAGCAGCGAGATCAGCGGGAGCGACGGAAATGGCGGATGCGCACAGTGGCGGCTGATTAAAATCTACGCCCTGCCAGCCAGGTAACCACCAAAACAGGGCGTAGATTTCAATCAACTCGGTACTAAAGTAGTAAAAGAGAATCTGAAGTGAATTAAAAAAGACTAACAAAACAGATACTTATGTAAGGAGAGGGAAGGCTCTGGGTTCTAATGAGCCTTCCTGTTTCTTTCATGGTCCCCACTTTCCAGTGCTGGCTCCCTGTTTAAATGCCCCCGAAGACGTGCAGCTCCATAAGGCGAGTGCAAAAGAGAGCATGCTCGTGCATGCGCAGTATGGAGTGGCCCTTTTTGGGAGCACATGTGGCCATTTTTTTCCCTATCCCATTAAATATCATCAGGTTCTTACACAACTGTCCTGGTGGGAGGCGGAGCTACCTGCGGTAGTGGGTGGGGCTTACCACGGCCGGAGCTTATATTGTGTGACCAAAGGGGCCTTTTTTATTCAAATAAAAAAGGGGGTGTATGCAGGGCCGGATTTAGGCCAAGGCCACCTAGGTCATGGCCTAGGGCACCACAGGAGCAAGGGCACTAAGGCAGGGATGCTCATCCGGATTCCCGGTAACCCAGATATCCAAACTTTTTTACGCGTTACGGATTGGATTCGGATTCTTTTAAAAATCCGGATACCTTTCTGCGGATATTTGGACACATGACACAGATATTGCAGATTTCTGGATCCGAATCCGGATATCCCTCCTCCTCCTCCCTGTTCATGTATCTTGCTAAATGATTTTATGAGGATGTATGTATGTCTTTTGGAGGGAGGAAGTAAGTCTGCTTCAAGAAGTTTAACACCATTTTTATCTACAACGAAGCATTCGCTGTGTGGCAGTGTAGTGGTGAGCATAGCTGCCTTCCAAGCAGTTGACCTGGGTTCGATTCCTGGCCGATGTTTGTGAGCTTGCTTTTGACATCCTACAAATCCCTGGAAGACAAGATTCATGAGGAGGAGGAGGATTAGGTGGAGGGAGGTGTTTTTCACCTTCCAAAACGTTTTGGAAGCATTTTAAAGGGCACTTCCGGTTTTCTATCCAGATATCCGAATAGGTCAGATATCCGCGGATAAAGGTCAGATTTGGATATCCGAATCGGATCCGGATATCTGGATAGTACTATCCGAGCACCCCTGCACCAAGGCAGCAGGCTAAATTGGTGCAGCATTTGGTGCAGCTTGCAAATGCTGCAATGCAGGGAGATCAGGACAGTGCCTGACCACAGTACTCTGCTGCTAGCCACCTGTGCAGCAGCCACCTTGCTCTCTGTGCCTTTTGCATTGTGTCCGGTGGCTATGGACTTGGGCAACATTGGAGATGGAAAAGAAGAGGAAGCTTCTGGACTGGAGACGAGCGGAGAAATGAGTGACACTGATGGCTGCTGCAGTGTGAAGGCGAGCTGACTACCTATACTGAAAGAGGGAGGGGGGGGGGATTAATGGAGTCAGTTGCGTAGCTAAGGAGCTATGGGCCCTGGTGCGAGTTTTACATGGGGCTCCCCCGAGCATATAACAATTCATACGATGCACCAAAACCTGCCAAGGACAACACAGTGTCAGAGGTGCAAGAAGGGGGTGGGGACAGGGGTGCCTCAAGTCATTTTGTCACTCCAGGCGAGAAAACCTGTGGCGCCCCCCTCCCCCCCCAAGCCCCTCCCCACCAGGAAAATAATCATAATGCAGCATCGTTTCACCAGAAAATAATCATAATGCGGCAGTGTTTCATCAGAAAATAGTAATTATCGTAATTCAGAATCGTAATTCACCAGAAAATAATCGTAATGTGGCAGTGTTTCACCAGAAAATACACTTATTGCAGCAGCATTTCACCAGAAATTAATCATAGGGCAGCAGCGTTTCACCAGAAAATAATCGTAATGGGGCAGCGTTGTCAGAAAATAATCGTAATGTGGAAGCGTTTCACCATAAAATACACGTAATCCGAGCAGAGGGAAAGAGTAGAGAGGGAGAGGCAGCATAAGATGTAAGAGGGGGGTAGAGGAACAAAGAGGGGGAGGGATAGACAGCATAAGATGGAAGAGGGTGCAGAGAAACAGAGGGGAGAGGGAGAGACAGCATAAGATGGAAGAGAGTGCAGAGGAACAGAGAGGGGTAGAGACAGCATAAGATGGAAGAGGGGGCAGAGGAACAGAGAGGGGAGAGGGAGAGACAGCACAGCACTAAAGCACAGGTTTACAGCTTTACCAGCCTACAGCCTAACCAGCTTTCAAAAAATGTTTTTGTATCAAAAGAGCAGGGCACATTCTAGCAGTTATAACAGTACTGGGAGTATGCACACAGGACAGGAAGTGTTCTTAGCAGCCTGCCTGAATGCCTTCTCTTCTGCCTGTGCATGCAGCTTATTATCTCTGGAGTAGTGATGGGTCGTTCGCGAACGCTGCGAACGACAAGAGCTGGTTCTCAGTTTTGAAAGAGCCGATGCCTCAGCCGCCCCACAGAGCTCTGCTTTGCTCTGCAATAAAGGGCGCTGAGGCATGTTGGGAGATGTAGTCCTCCTCTTGCAGCTTGTAGGAGTGTATGGGGCGGAGCAGAGCAGTAGAAGGAGGGATTGCCCCAGTCAGAGAAGCAGTCTGGAATTGGCATGGAAACGGGGGCGGGGCTTTTACTCCGATTCTGAGTGGTGTTTAGTGATATTTAATGAAGAGCCGATTCAGAGCCGTAAGAGCCGGCTCTTTAATGGGAGCCGATTCAGAAGAGCCGATTCTCTAAAAAGAGCCGGAATTCCCATCACTACTCTGGAGCAGAAACTTCCCTTCTCCCGAGCTGTGTTGCTGTCTAGTGCGAGGGCGGGGCTCCAACACGGACACATCACATTCTTCTCTCTGTGACTGCATCTGTCCCCTGGCTGTCTCACTCCAGTGTCTGGCCAGGGGACAGATGCAGTCACAGTGACACAGCCAGTGACACAGGTAGGGGGTCAGACTGTCGGGGCATAAGCTGGCTGGCCGCTGCCTCCTGGCAGTGGGGCGGAGTTAAAGGCTGGGCCACACGATGTAAACACTTTACCTGTGTGGCTACTGAGAAGAAAGGGGCACGGCTTTAAAGAAGGAGCCAGGCAGAGAAGAGCAGTATTGATTGCCCTATTGGCTGGAGAGAAGTGGAGGTGGAGGCACTGCTGAGCACATGGTAGCGTGCCGAGCACCGGGGACTGAGTCGGGAGGTAATATAATATAAAAAAAACCAAAAACATGGTCACGGTAGCAGAGGCGGGGGAATGCGCCTCACCACCTCATGGCGCCTCACTACCTCATGGCGCCCCAGGCAACCGCCTATACTTGCCTGGTGGGTGAGACGCCCCTGGGTGGGGAACAGCTTGCTAATGATTATAAACATTCAAAGCATTAATAAAATTGATTATTACAAGCACAGGACCAATAAAGAGCTAATACTGCGGATAAGGGCAGGCCCTATGGGGCCCCTCTGGTCCAAGGGCCCTGGTGCGGTCACAACCTCTGCAACCCCTATTGCTACGCCACTGAATGGAGTCATCTGGCTACCTATACTGGAGGGGAAGGGAGGAAGGGTTAACTGGCTACCTATACTGGAAGGGTCATCAGGATACCTAAACAAAGGAAGGAGGGGAGGGGTCATCTGGCTATACTGGAGAGAAGGGGGAGGGCGTCATCAGGCTACCTATACTAGAGGGAAGGGGGAGGCGTCATCTCGCTACCGATACTGAAGGGGGCGGCTGGTGACAGTGGCCTTGGGCGGTAAACAGTACAAATCTGTCCCTGTGTGTTTGGCGGCCCAGATCCCCACCCCCTTAGCACATGCCCACTGTCAAAACGGGGGTGATAACCCTAAACACCATATACCAGAATCCCTATGGCTGTGTAGAAGTCCTGCACTGTACTGTTATGATGTTGAGATTCATATGTCTGAAAAGAACAAGAAAATGTTCTGCTTAGAGACACTTCCTGATAGAAATATAAGACATCCCCTGAAAATAAGCCCTAGCCAATATTTTGGAACAAAAATTTATATAACACACAGGGCTTGATTCACTAAAGCGTGATCACTGCTATTACAGCAGTTATCACCTGATAACTGCTATCACAGCAGTTATCATATGAACTGACGCTTGCAAACGTTTTCACGTGAAAAGCATCACTTCACATGATGGGCTTCATTCACTAAACCATGATAGGACAATTATCAAAAGTTATCAAAGTTATCACGTTACCAAAGTTATCACACATTGGGCTTGATTCACTAAACCGTGATAACTCATATCACGGCCGTGCGCGTTTTCGCATTTTCGCGCGCAATCGTGAATTCTTGCCCAAGATTGTGCAAGAAAATTCGCAATTGCGCGCAAAAATTTACGATGTGCTACTCTAATAAGGGGCTTGTTTCACAAAGCCGTGATAACTCTTATTACGGTTGCGCTAGCGTTATAGCGCGCGTAAATTTTATGCGTGCAATCTTGCGTGCAAAATCGTAGCCGTTTACGCACTAAAATGGCCACAATTTCACGCAAAAAGTTACGCGTGTTATAGCGCATGCAAAACGCTAGCGCGACCATGATAAGAGTTATCATGGCTTTGTGAATCAAGCCCAAGGTGTGTTAACTTTCATAACGTGTGATAACTTTGATAAGGGGCTTGATTCACTAAAGCGTGAAAACTGCTATCACAGCAGTTATCACACGAACTGGCGCTCGCAAACGTTTTCACGTGAAAAGCATCATTTCACATAATGAGCTTGATTCACTAAACCATGATAGGACAAATATCACACCCGATCAAAGATATCACACGTTACCAAAGTTATCACACATTATCAAAAGTTATCAGGGGCGTAGCAATCGGGGGTGCAGAGGTAGCGACCGCATCGGGGCCCTTGGGCCAGAGGGGCCCCGAAGGGTTCACCCTCTATCACAGTATTGGCTCTCTATTGGTTCTGTGCTGGTAAGAAATCACTTCTATAGATGCTTTGAATAGTAGTAATCCTTAACACACTGTTCCACATCCCCTTCTTGCACCTCTGACACTGGGGTTGTACTTGGCAGGTTTTGGTGCGCCGTATCATTTGTTATGTATAGAGTGCTTGGGGGGGCCCCATGAAAAACTTGCATCGGGGCCCACAGCTCTTTAGCTACGCCACTGAAAGTTATCACACGTTATCAAAGTTATCACGTTATCAAAGTTATCACACGTTGGGCTTGAGTCACTAAACTGTGATAACTCATATTACGGCCGCGCGCACATTTTTGCCCACCATTACTTTAGAAAATTAGCAATCACGCAAAAACGCGCATGAAACCGCTAGTGCGGCTGTGAAATGAGTTATCACGGTTTAGTGAATCAAGCCCGATAAACGAACGTTTGCGTGCGATCACGTGCGTGTTTCACGTGAACAGCGCACATGATCACGCGATAAGTATAACCTTCGTTTATCACACAAACTAATGCTGTTCACGTGTACAATTTTCGCGAGCGGCAGAGCGCATGATAACTGCTGTGACAGCAGTTATCACGCTTTAGTGAATCAAGCCCACTGTCTTATTTTCGGGGAAACAGGTACTGAATTCGGATAATTGCACTCCTCCAATCAGCAGGTGGCGCTGTGCTCTGTGTATGGCAAGCTGCTGTGTTATGGAATGACGTTGTTGGTGACGACAAGTGATGGCAGCCTTGTAGGTGGCATGTGAGGTGCAATGCAGTTGGATGCCAGTCAGTGTGGTCGCTCCTACCAGGATCTCGGGACAAGCACGGTCAACTCAGTGACACAGAAGCTCAAGCAATATGCAGCGTAAGTTCTATAGTCCATTCGTTTTACAGCATACACTATCTGCTGCTACTGTCTGCTCTGCAGTACTAATGTGTGACTGCCAGGGCAGTGTTACATCCCTGACTGTGTCTGTATAATGAATTATTAATGAATACAGTTAATTATACATTGCACGTCGCTCTTTTAGACGTGCATGCATTGAAAGGAATTGCAGCTTTGTCAGGCTTTCTTGTAAAAAAAAAATAATGCAAATAAATATTAAAGCAATTTTTATCACAATAATAAGAGGTTTTTTTTTTTCACAGTAAAAACTGCTTTATTTTCCAGAATCTGCTTACTCTAGACAGCAGGGGCGTCGCTAGCCCTGTTTTAGGGGGGCACGTGCCCCCAATCTGTCCTGGGGTGCCACGGATCTCCGCCCGGCCGCCCCCTCTGTCAAGACTCAGCGGCTCCCTCCAGCCGCCGCGTCACTGACAGTCTCAGACCTCAGGATCAGGCGGTGAGCCGGCGACCAATCGTGCGGGCGCTAGGACCCAGCGCCCGCACTGATATGCGGAAGTGACATCACTTCCGCATATCGAGTGGGTGCGTCCAGCGCCCGCTCGTACATCTGGTCGGGTCGCCGCTGATCCTGAGGTCTGCTGAGAGGTAGGGGGGGAGCGGCGGCTAGAGGGGGGGCCTCCCTGTCACTCACTCACTCACTCACTCACTCACTCCCTAAAGGGGCTCCCTGTCACTCACTCACTGCCTAAAGGGGCTCCCTGTCACTCACTCCCTAAAGGGGCTCCCCTGGCACTCACTCACTCCCTAAAGGGGCTCCCTGGCACTCACTCACTCCCTAAAGGGGCTCCCTGGCACGCACTCACTCCCTAAAGGGGCTCCCTGGCACTCACTCACTCCCTAAAGGGGCTCCCTGTCACTCACTCACTCCCTAAAGGGGCTCCCTGGCACGCACCCACTCCCTAAAGGGGCTCCCTGGCACGCACCCACTCCCTAAAGGGGCTCCCTGGCACGCACTCACTCCCTAAAGGGGCTCCCTGGCACGCACTCACTCCCTAAAGGGGCTCCCTGTCACTCACTCACTCCCTAAAGGGGCTCCCTGTCACTCACTCCCTAAAGGGGCTCCCTGGCACTCACTCACTCCCTAAAGGGGCTCCCTGTCACTCACTCACTTCCTAAAGGGGCTCCCTGTCACTCACTCACTCCCTAAAGGGGCTCCCTGTCACGCACTCACTCCCTAAAGGGGCTCCCTGGCACGCACTCACTCCCTAAAGGGGCTCCCTGGCACGCACTCACTCCCTAAAGGGGCTCCCTGGCACGCACTCACTCCCTAAAGGGGCTCCCTGGCACGCACTCACTCCCTAAAGGGGCTCCCGGGCACGCACTCACTCCCTAAAGGGGCTCCCTGGCACGCACTCACTCCCTAAAGGGGCTCCCTGGCACGCACTCACTCCCTAAAGGGCCTCCCTGTCACTCACTCCCTAAAGGGGCTCCCTGGCACGCACTCACTTCCTAAAGGGCCTCCCTGTCACTCACTCACTCCCTAAAGGGGCTCCCTGTCACTCACTCACTGCCTAAAGGGGCTCCCTGTCACTCATTCACTTCCTAAAGGGGCTCCCTGTCACTCACTCACTCCCTAAAGGGCCTCCCTGTCACTCACTCCCTAAAGGGGCTCCCTGGCACTCACTCACTCCCTAAAGGGGCTCCCTGGCACTCACTCACTGCCTAAAGGGGCTCCCTGGCACTCACTCACTGCCTAAAGGGGCTCCCTGGCACTCACTAACTGCCTAAAGGGGCTTCCTGTCACTCACTCACTGCCTAAAGGGGCTCCCTGGCACTCACTCACTACCTAAAGGTGCTCCCTGTCACTCACTATCGGGGTCCCTGTCACTCACTACCTAACTGGAGGCACCTGTCACTCACTAGCTAACCTGGGGGTCCCTGTCACTCACTACCTAACTTGGGGGGCTACCATATTAAGGGGGCATTCTGCCTATTTATGTGAAATGCTGTCTATTTATGTGCCTCATGACTGCTGAATGTGTCTTGTTGGGAGCCTTATGATTTGTTGGGGGCCTCATGAATGCTGAATTTGTCTTGTTGGGGGCCTCATGATTTGTTGGGGGCCTCATGATTGCTGAATTTGTCTTGTTGGGGGCCTCATGATTTGTTGGGGGCCTCATGATTGCTGAATTTGTCTTGTTGGGGGCCTCATGATTTGTTGGAGGCCTCATGATTGCTGAATTTGTCTTGTTGGGGGCCTCATGATTTGTTGGGGGCCTCATGATTGCTGAATATGTCTTGTTGGGGGTCACATGATTGCTAACTGCGAGACTATGGGAAAAGCTGAATCCTTATCATATGAGACAATAGCATTAAACCTACTTTTTTAGCGTTTTAAAATAGAAAATAAAACTGGGAGGTTCTAAAAAATTGAATACATTTTTCAGGAGTAGGATGGATGAAATTGTTTATCTTCACAGTTTATTTTCAACTTGGATTTTCCATAATGTTCATGTATGAGTTAAAACGTTTGTACAGTATTTAGTTTAAATTGCTGTTGCCACTTTGCGATAGATAAGTGACTTTTGGGTTGCAGTTTGGGCACTCGGCCTCCAAAAGGTTTGCCACCACTGTCCTAATCTGATGTCCCACCATTGCTAGGTTCATGTAAATTTGTCTCCACCCGTTACCACACCTATATTCTGGTCCATGGCCCACCCATTTTTTGGTGCGGCGCGATAAGCACGCCGCACAACGTGATCGTCATATTTTTGGCACGCTAGCTGCAGTGTGCTGCATTCTGCTGCCTACAGTATGTACAGTATACGCTGTTCTCTAGTGCTTGCACTGTGTGCTGATTTACCTCCAGTGTGTACAGTGTAAGGTGTTACTCTGTGCCTTTATTGATTGTAAACCAGCTGTATTGTATGCTGATCCCTGCTACTTTCAGTATGTACAGTATTAGCTGTAAAGCCTGGTACACACATACAATTTTGATTAGCCAATTTTAGCTCTGTTCATAAAATTCATTGTCTGTTGGCCCACTTACTGCACGGGGGTGGGAAAATTGGGGGTCAGTGATTGACCAATCAAAATTGTATGTGCGTATACATCTTTGATCTATGCCTATACTGATTGTAAATGATCGAAATAAAGGACAGGGGGCTCCGTCCAATATTTCGATGGGCAGGCCCGTTATCCGTAGCTTACACCGCTGCTAAGTTCATGTACATTTGGCCCCACCCATGGCCACGCCCACTCACCTCATGGCCACGCCCATTTTTGCCGCTGCGCGCGCCGCATGTACCTCCCCGCCTGGTGCCCATAGGTGCCACTGATCTCCAAGGACCCTAGAAACGCCCCTGCTAGACAGTAATATGTAATTAACTTTTTTTTTTTTTTTTTGAACTACAGAGCATCTGCCAAACGTTGTAAAGAAAAGTATCTGGATGAAGCAAGCCATGCCCTGGGAGAAGCAGAGCAGGCTTTGG
This sequence comes from Hyperolius riggenbachi, assembly GCF_040937935.1. Taxonomy (NCBI): domain Eukaryota; kingdom Metazoa; phylum Chordata; class Amphibia; order Anura; family Hyperoliidae; genus Hyperolius; species Hyperolius riggenbachi. The sequence goes on along the minus strand of NC_090646.1, from coordinate 491,342,992 downwards.
GAAACCTCACTGATGAAGAATTCTGTCCACTGCTTTGTTGTATCCTAACTTGTCAGATGAATTCTTGCAACAGCTCCAGTTTATTCTTGAGGCTGGAGAAGGTAAACATGACCTCATCACTTAAAGAGTAACTGTTAGCCCCCAAAGTGAAATTTAAATCTGTACAGCAATGTTTTATTTAGTATTAAAGTGATCAAAAAAGCCAATGCGTTCTGCAAAAATCAGTATAATTTTGCTACTATGTAGCCTTTTGCCCACGCTAACGACGCAAAGCCGCATATCAGATACTGATGACATGCCTATGTTTGCCCTCTCCCCCTCTCCCCCCTCTCCCCCCCAGGACCAGGTGCCGATCTATTTGCACCACAAACAGCTGACCGCTCTGACACGGAGACAGAGCGGCAGCACTTCCAGCCGGAGCACCGCAGAGCAGCCGCCGCCGTGCATCTCTCACATGTGATTCTCTCACATGTGACTCGGCGGTGGCTGCTCTGCGGTGCTCCGGCTGGAAGTGCTGCCGCTCTGTCTCCATGTCAGAGCGGTCAGCTGTTTGTGGTGCAAATAGATCGGCACCTGGTCCTGGGGGGGAGAGGGGGAGAGGGCAAACATAGGCATGTCATCAGTATCTGATATGCGGCTTTGCGTCGTTAGCGTGGGCAAAAGGCTACATAGTAGCAAAATTATACTGATTTTTGCAGAACGCATTGGCTTTTTTGATCACTTTAATACTAAATAAAACATTGCTGTACAGATTTAAATTTCACTTTGGGGGCTAACAGTTACTCTTTAAATCATTATTGTTTATAATGATTCAAGTACAGCTTTAGCAGTGGAGGTATTAATGCGATCAGTAAAATTTAAACGGACCCTAAACACTTTTTAAAAATGAAAAATTGACTTACCAGGGGCTTCCTCCAGCCCACCGCAGGCCGCAAGATCTCCCAACATCCTCCTGGCTCCTCTCCCGGTCCTGGCTGGCTGCTCCATTGTCAGACGACTTTTCCCCGAAGCATGCGCAGGACTCTCACACCGGCCGGCTACACGTCATTGCACAGGCCAGCGATTCCCGCTAATTGAAGAAGCGGGAAGCAGGCCTGACAACTTCGGGCCAAAGTCGTCTGATAACGGAGTCGGGACTAGGAGAGGAGCCAGGAGGACGCCGGGGGACCTTGCAACCTTATATTTCATTTTTATTAAGTGCTCAGGGTCCCTTTAAAGCAGTCATTACCACCCTAGCGTTAACATAAAAAAGACCAGGTCTGCAGCTTGTTTCGAGTTTCTCTGCATAGCTTACACAGTAGACTTTATAGGGAAAGTAAAATATTTACATTTGTCACCGGAAAGTAGATCCTCTCTAGTTGCCCCTTTTTTTAGGCTCATACAATATGTATTTTGATTTTCAGTGTGTGTTAATGCCCCTGGGCTGAAGAAGAACTTGTGTAAAGTTAATAACTGTTACTTCATAGCTGACTAAGCCAGCACCTATTCAGTAAGGAGATCTTGGGAGAGATTCCCTAACACTGTTACTGCCCACTGAGTGCGCTCTAGTGGCTGCCTCGCAAGTGCTTTGAGTCTGACAGGAGAAAAGCGCTATAGAAATACTGGAATTATTAATAATTCATTTTTCATTACCCCTCTGTATCTGATTGACCCCATGCAAAGTTATGGCTCAGCCCAGGTAATTTCTGCCTCCTCCAGAGCAACTAGCTGCTAACTAACTAGCTCTAAAGTCAGGGTCTGTGATCATCTCTGATAGCTATGCAAGAAATCTTGATAAGCACAGTCTTGATATAAACTATGTAATAAAAGGAACACCCTTCTGAACCAGGAGTGTAACTATAAATCATGGGGCTCCCCAGAAAAAAACTTTGATGGGGACCCTCAATGTTTACACCCTTTCACTTGCCAACCCCTTGTGACCCTAACAACCTGAGGGCCCACCTTGTAAGGGTCATAAAACAAGTGTGGCCATCATGATTTTCACACCCATAACAAGTGTAGCCAAAAACACACCTGATCTGAAGGATGGGCCCCTTTATCAGAGGGAGTGATGTAGTAGCTGGGGCCCCTTAAAGCTCTGGGTCCCCCTGTAGTTGCAGGGGCTGCTGCAATCTAGTTACACCCCTGCCCTGAACTGTAAGTCTAAATTACGAATTTTGCCACCACAATCTTTATTTGTATTGTTTTCAATAGGCATAAAACCAGAGATAAAGAAGTCTGGGCACCACTCAGCAGGTAATGCTTCAATCACACCTTGAATACAGTGGAGGCCTAAAAGCCGTTTCACAGGAAAACCTGCTTCTTCAGAGGCAACAAATCATATTTGTTGTCTCTGAAGAAGCAGGTTTTCCTGTGAAACGGCTGTTAGGCCTCCACTGTACCTTTTGTCTGGAACTCTTGGGGATGTATTAACCTCTTGAGGACTGCTGTGTTAAACCCCCGTAAAGACCAGGCACATTTTCATTAAATTGGCCACTGCAGCTTTAAGGCCAAGTTGCAGGACCGCAAAACACAGCACACAAGTGATTCCTCCCCCCTTTTCTCCCCAACAACAGAGCTCTCTGTTGGTGGGGTCTGATCGCCCCCCCCCCCCCAGTGTTTGTTTGTTTATTTGTGTTTGTTTTGTTGTGGTTTTTTTGAATAAAAACTGTTTTTTTTTTCCCCTGTTGTATACCCCCCTCCCTCCCCCCGCCGGCCAATCCCTGTGATCAGCTGTCATAGGCTTCAGCCTATGACAGCCGATCACCTCCGTGGCTCAGTAGGTGACAGCCGTGTCACACGGCTATCCCCAATACAGCGCTGCTGCTGATCGCAGCGCTGTACGGGTAATTAGACGTCGATTACGCCGTCTAACAGTTCCCCGAGCGGCTATTGCCGCTCGGAGACTGAAGAGGGGGCGGAGCTCCGCCCTCCGAGAACAAGATGCGCGCGCAGCGTGCGCCCGATCTCATTCAAAAACAGAGCCCCAGGACTTTACGCCAATTGGCGTTAGGTGGTCCTGGGGCTGCTGCTGCGGCCACGCCCATCGGCGTGACGCGGTTGGCAAAAGGTTAAAGGTGAGATTGAAGCATTACCTGCTGAGTGGTGCCCAGACTTCTTTAGCTCTGGTTTTACGCATCATCATCTGGTGAGCCTGGAGGCACACTATTTAACACACCTGCTACCCCCTTGGTCTGCCTATCAGTGCATCTAGTGCCAACCATCAACTTACTCCTTTCTACTTGTGTTTTCAATAGGCGCAGCCACTCTGGAGAGAAGAGGGACGCACTTGACTTGTGTGTCTCTGTTTCCAGCATCACAGAAAGTGTAGATGTTTGTGTCTTCTGAATTTTATTATGTGCACCATTTCAGAGACACGTGTCAGGCAATTTGTGGGCTCTGCATGTAGAGCTACATGCTATTGTTCATGTTATATGAAACCAGAAGAAGTTTGTGAAAGAATAAACGTGATGCATTTTTTAACTCCCTTGGCAGTATGATTTTTTATGGATTTTAGGATCTAAAAGCGGTACAGTTTTTTTGCACCCTTTCAGACCCTAAAACCTGGAAAAAATCATGCTGCCAGGGAGATCTGCAGCAGCTCAGCACTCACTCCCCTCCCTGGGATCCAGCGCTGCAGTTTTCCCTCCATCCTCCGGGTGGCGCTGTAACCCTATAATGAGATTGCCGGCTGTTGTCATGACGACAGATGGCGATCTCACCAGGGGGAAGCAGAGCCTTGGAGGAGAGGAAGAAGAATGGCATCCCACGTCGGGATCCTCCGGGAGGTGAGTGATAAACGCCCGCTGTGCACATCACTCTGCATAGACCTCTGGCGGCTACCACAAGTTCAGCTCGGGGTTAGTGAATCAAGCCCTCCTGTCTGAATGGGGTACAGCTGTCCAGTTGGTCTCCAGGCTGTAATTCAGCTGTATGATGGTCACAATACACTACAGACTTCTGTACTCTGCCCTATCCTACTAACAAACTGGACAAGAAGCATGCTATCTATTACCATAGTCTATCAGCCACTTTATTGATCCCTGTCAAATAGGAAGGCTTCAAAATAAGAACTTTAACCTAGGATTTAACTTCATCTCAATCAGTTTTTGATATCCCCTTTCCCTCTAGAAATCTTTGTTTCTCAAATAGATCATCAGGGACATCTGTATGTCACATGTTATCATACATGTCTGTGAAGCTCATTGCATTGTGGGAAATAACAACTTTTTACAACTGCCAAGTAAGCAGTATCTCCCTCTGTGCATAGAACTCTCAGTAACAAACATTCTGCACAGATCACCTGGCAGAACTAAAGATGTCACCATCCGTGATGCATTTCAGAATTTAAATCAGAAAGCAGAAAGATTTTACATTGGGCAAACACTGACTAAATAATCTATAAATGAATATTGTAAAGCCTAAGCAGTTTTATTCATTGTTATTTTCACTACAGTTCCTCTTTAAGGGTGCATACACACATCAGACCATAGTCTTTGGAAAATGAAAGATCACAGACCAATTTTACTCCCTTCCATGTAGTAGGAGAGGCATACCTACACAGTCTATTCTATCGAGCTTAGCTCCCCATCAGATAGAAATCTTGGCAATATGCTGCACACAAAGATGCTGTACACATTCAACAAATCAGTATCTGCAAAAGATCAGTTCCTGCAAAAGATCCGTTCCTGCAAAATGCATTCATAGTCTATGAGATTTGCAGATCCTCATACACACCTTGTTTAAAGCCCCAGCTACACGATACGATCCTTTGTACGATTCGATTACGATTCTATTTACGATCCGATTAAATCCCACATGTCCGATCGAGATTCGATTCGATTCAATTCGATTTGCCATTGTTTTGCAGATCCACCAGGATGGCTCTTCAGATCAGCAGATGATTGTCTGATCTGCAGATGAATGTCTGTTAAGCCCAATCTACATGATACGATTCTTTGTACGATTCGATTACGATTCTATTTACGATCCGATTAAATCCGACATGTCCGATCGGGATTCGATTGCAGATGATTGTCTGATCTGCAGATGAATGTCAGTTAAACAAGGTGTGTATGAGGATCTGCAGATATCATAGACTATGAATGCATTTTGGAGGAACAGATCTTTTGCAGGAACGGATGTTTTGCAGGAACAGATCTTTTGCAGATACTGATCTTTTGAATGTGTACAGCATCTTGGTGTGCAGCATCTTGCAAAGATTTCTATCTGATGGGGAGTTCAGCTCAATAGAATAGACTGTGTGAGTATGGCTCTCATACTACATGGAAGGGGGTAAAATTGGTCTGTGATCTTTCATTTTCCAAAGACTATGGTCTGATGTGTGTATGCACCCTAAGCCTGTTAGGGAAAGGTTGTGTTATATTTCTGGATATGCACATCAGTTAAACATATCATTAGCTTTTAGGGCCGATCTACACTGGCTGCATTTGCATTTTTAACCTGTTTATGGACCACACGAACGCACACACTCTCATGCACCTGCAGAGACCTCTGTAGCTGTGATTGGGGTCAGGGAACAAGTTCCCTGAACCAATAAGGTGCAAGTATGGACATATATCACTGTTACTATCCAGTAACAGTGATCTGTGTTAAAAATGTGTGTAAATATGTATGCGTATCTCCCTCCCAGCTCATCGATAACCTCAGATGCTGTCAGTCAGCAATCAGAGGTGACTGGAGCTGGGAGAGAGACTGAACTTTTATTGTGGTTGGCCTTTTTAATAAAATGTTAACCCCATACATTTCATATACTCTGTACCAAAATAAAACACTTGTAAAAGAACCCCCAAAAGTGGCATGATTGAAAAGAGAATACATAAATAGTTACCTTAGGGACTCCGCATTTTAAATATGTATGCCGTGAGGGTGTATTACTGTTTTATTTGCTAATAAGGGCTTGTAATCATTGGTAGTGTGCAATAAAAACAAAACACCACAACATAGAAAAAATACACCTTTATTTTCAAATAATATATTGTCACCATACTTTGTACTAGGGACATCATTTAAATCTTGTGATAACCAGGACAAATATGGCAGATAAAATATATGGGTTTTATGTATGGTAGCATTGTTTATTTTAAAACTATAGGGCAGTGATGGCTAACCTTGGCACTCCAGTTGTGACAAAACTTCAAATCCCATCATACCTCTGCCTCCTGGAGTTATGCTTAGATCTGTCAGAGTATTGCAATGCCTAATGGGACTTGTAGTTCCACCACAGCTGGAGTGCCGAGGTTAGCCATCACTGCTATAGGGGATGGAATTGGAGAAATTGTGTACTGTATGTTTTCATTTTTTACGCGCGCAAATTCGCGTTTGCGCACAAAAACCATTACGCGCGTTATAGTGCGCGAAAAATGCGAACGTGATAAGTTATCACGGCTTTGTGAATCAAGCACTATGGGGTTGATTCACTAAACATGGCTACTGAATAGCACTAAAGCGCTACATGAATTATGCGCGTCGTGCGTGTACAACTTTACGCGTGTTAAAACTTATAGCACGCATTAATTTAAGTGTATAGAAGTTTACGCACCTAATGTTAACATTAAAAACATCGCGCTCTACCGTATGTGCTGATCGCGCTTGTCGCGTTATTCCGATTGCGCACACAGCGTTATGCCGATTGTGCACGCAGCGTTATGAAATAGCACTGTTAAGTGAATCAACCCCTATAAGTATAACATTGATAGAAGCATAATGTGAAATTCTGGTATTCTGTGAGTGCTTTTGTAGCAGTTTGGCTTCTTCCACAATTTAAGACCAATGTTCATCTGATTTCTTAGATATTATTGAAGATCTCGGAAAAGAGACTTTGTCTAGTGTCACAACAGAGAGAATTGATGCTGAAGCCGCTTTTGGAGGGTGGAGAGGTGAGCAGCTCTTTACTGGATGAAGAAGGAAACCCATGTCATGTCAGTTCAGGCACCAGCGAAAAGATTTTCATGCATAGAACTGGTGCCGCTCCGTCCTCTGCAGCAAATGCTTGCAGCAGCCGACATTCACACAGCCAGCTGACAGGCAGTGAGTGTTCCTTTGTCAACAACCTGTGCAAATACAGGCTATATTTGGGTGGCATATGTAAATGCTCACACCACCTGGTGTTAAATTGATCCTGAGCAGACCATTAAAATGAAAATCTGCACTTACCTTAGCCCAGCGAAGTTGTGCTCAACTGCACATGCATGGCCCTTCCGCACACTCGGCGCAATCGCACGCCCGCCGCTGTAAGGGCCTGTTTCCACTGCACGCAGATTGGATACAGATTGAATGCAGAATGGATGCAGAAAAACTGACTCCAATGAATGCCTATGGAAAATCTGCATCAGAAAAATCGCATTTAGTGGAAACAGGCCCATAGGCATTCATTGGAGTCAGTTTTTCTGCATCCAATCTGCATGTAGTGGAAACAGGCCCTAAGCGTCCTGTGCAGTCTTACAGGGGATAACTGGGAGCCGCCAGCAGGACCACAGTTGGAACCCAGACGACACAGAGGGACCTTGCGTGCCACGGGGGCTGGGAGAAGCCCCAGGCAAGTGAAGATTTTCATTTTAACGGTCTGCTCAGGGTCCCTTTAAGATATGAGGAGCTAAGACCACAGTATGCAGGAGCTGAACTGCTCTTAGCTTACTGCAGGCTCCCAAATTCAGTATTGTTGAGACACAGCTGGTCTGCCAGAGCTGTGACAGCTAATGGTGGACAAGCAGATGTGATTTGCAAGCAGGCATTTTTCTTCTAATTCATTGAGAATGTTTATACCTACTATGAAACATCTAAACCTCTTTTATATCTCTTAACGTATAGGTATTACAGCTCAAAGATGTGCAAGCAGGTACTACTCCTTTTATTTCTAAGGAGCAATGTGTTCTTGTTCTTTACTGAAAGGCTACTTGTCCAACTTAACTGTTTCTCCTGTTCCTTTAGTTTGTATGTATTTGGAAGGGAGTCCTGCAGGACGGATGTACTTTGCACAGCATCTAGCTGACCTACTTTCCAAAGTCAGTTTGGTCTTCTCTACAGTGATTCAAGGTCATGTCTCACCAAGTACAGAACAATGTCATATGCTAGTAAAGGTAAACGTAAAGGTATCAGGAACTGGTAAAATGGTTTTACAGCTTGTCTGAGGGAGGGGAGTTGATCTTGCTTTTCCACTCAATAAGATACTGTGGAAAGAGATCTGACGGATGTGGAGGTCAGTTGCTTCAAATCTCCCATAGAAAAACAATCGGTCTCTGGGCTTGATTCAGTAACCAGTGCTAACTCAGTTAGCACGTGTTAAGGCTTTGCAGTGCAAACTAGGGTGCTAAGTAGTTTGCACGGGCAAAGCTGTTGCTGTCCGCATGCTATTTTAGCGCGCGTATGGCATTACGCAGCGCGCGCGAACGGCGCTGCGCGCTACGATCCGTTAGCGTGATAAGCCATGACTTTGCGTGCTAAGTCTCCTTACGTGCTAAGGGGATTTTCACTGGTGTGCTAACACTTAGCATGCTTTAGTGAATCAAGTCCTCTACGTTTTATTCTCTCGTGTTGTCCCACATATGTGATGCTCCCTCTAGGTTTGTTGCGCATTGGCATGCTGAGATGGCTAAAGAATTTTCACAAGAACAATGGTGGAAGGTGTAAATCTTTGCCACTAAATCCTCGTCTGGTAGGGGTTAAGAAAATTCCTATAAAATGATGTCCATGTGGTACATGGCCCCTGAATCTTTTCACCAAATTTTCCCTGATTTTTCACCTCTCTGTTGGAGATACAACAAACGGGCTCAGTGGAGCACATCTGGGTCTCATGCCCCGAATTAAAGTCAATGGGAAGGCGGATAAAACCCCCCAAAAAACAGGCTCTGGGTCCTATAGAGCCTTCTCACTCCTCTCACAGCTCCCGCTGTCTCCCCGGTAGCAGTATTCATCTGATCGGCCAAATACTGCTCTCTGCCACCGCAGAAAGCTTCGGAAGTCTTTGGGAGTAATCTGAACTAGTGCACTCTAACGCATGCGCAGTACAGAGCCGCCCATCTTCAGGAGCACTCGGGCTCCCGAAGACATCCAAAGCCTCCCGCAGCAGGGGATTCAAACGGAGGAGCCAACGCTGGAACGAGTGGACCATGAGAGGAACGGGTAGGCTCTATAGGACCCAGAACTTTCCCTCTCCTTTGGTGAGTATCTGTATTTTTTATTTCACTGCTTCCCATTCGCTTTAACCTGTTTTTTGGGCCACCTTTATTATTATTATTATTATTATTCACAATACCATGTTCTGCAGAATCACTTACATTGCTGTTGCCACTTGTTCCTCCCACGCCATTTCTTGGTAGCTGCCAGACTCACAATAGCGTGGTCGGGCACTCACCTGACCGCTGTGAATGTTAGGCAGGCTAACTGCTAAATCCAGTCACAGCACACTCCTTGCTTTCCTGGTGCCCTTGGCCATGTCCTTTGTGGCCTTGCTTGATAGCCAGCCATGTGGACAGCAATATCTAATGTTGATTGAAAACAGGGCCGTATCCACTAGGGCCAAATCCATCCCAAATCTGCAACTTTTACCTACTGGCAAGTCGGACGAAAACGCTGCCCATTCCTCATATAGCTTGTCATATGACTCATACTACATGGCACCACTACGCGATTCGGATGCATACATGCACACATCACTGAAAACGCCAGCGTGTGTCCTGCAAGACTCGCGCCGGCTCAGTGGAAACCGACGCTCACCTGTCGTAAGTAATTCCATTCTCCCTCACAAGCTGCCTGACATGTTTTAAAGTGCCTGATTCATTTTGATCATAGACAGGAATGCAAGCTGTGTGTTTTGATAATCTGGTCACCTTGCTTAAATGTTTTGTAATTTATTTACCATTTTGTTATGAAATATGTGCTGTTTCCACTTGTATTGAACATGTTTATATTGTGCTTTGTAGCTGTGTCTTCAGCTGTTTAGAGAGTTGCCAAAGGACATTGGTCCATTGGTCTGGGATTCTGATTGTGTCTCCGATCCCATGAAGAGCATATTGGAATCCCTCCTGCACATTATCAGAGACCAGGTAAGGGATATTCTTAAGAGTGCAGACTTAATCATCTTCTGGGGTTATAAATACATAAATAATTATACTGTTCAAATGTTCTAAGAAATCACTATATGGTACAGTAGCTTTTATCACATGCTCTATTCCATGGAACAAAAACATACATGAACCAACCATTGGGCTTGATTCACAAAACATGCTAACTGTTATCACGGGCGTGCTAAACAGTTAGCACGCGAAGTGCCGCTCGCGGACTTTTGCACGCGCAAGGCCCCGCGATTGCGCGATCGCGGACATTACTTTTGCGCGTGCAAAAGTCAGAGAGCGGCACTTCGTGTGCTAACTGTTTAGCACGCCCGTGCTAACAGTTAGCACCGTTTTGTGAATCAAGCCACATATGCTTCATTTAGTTCTGGCTTCTTTCAAGACAAGATATGCAATGGGGTTTTTAAGCCTCCAATTACTACCATCATTTTGTAATTTAAGACGCACTTTTGCTCATAAAAAATGAGGATAAAAAGTCCCTGTGACTTCTATTCCATAGGCAGGGAGTCCCCAACTTATGGTCGCCTGCTGATACAACGCCCGGCCTGCCATGACGTCGGGGACTCCCTTCCTTGTCACATGTCCTCCTCCGTCACCTGCATGCCTCCTCCACTCCCCGCTTGTAAGGTGATCCGCACTGCCGCTAATTCTTATTACACAGGGGAGCATGGAGAAGGAATGAGGGGGATACGGGGTCAGGAGGGGACATAAGGGGGCAAAGGAGGACACACTGGGGGAAGAAGGGGACACACGGGGAGCAAAGAAGGACACAGGGACAGAAGGGGACAAAGGAGGACAATGAGCACGCTCCTGGAACATGAACTCACCAGGTTTAGAATATTTTTTCCCCCCTGGTTTTTGGCCTCTAAACCTAGGTGTGTCTTCTATTCTGAAAAATACTGTATTATGTTTATGAAATTCTTGAATATTATACTCTAATGCTGCATTCTGAAGCAGTACTGCTGGTTTACCTGACAAGTTTTGAAGGTAGAAAAAGTTTGAAGTAGAGAGTCGATAACTCCATGGTGAGAAGTAGGACTCAATCATGAGACATGATGCAATTAATTCTGGCTTCTTTAATTGATTGAGCCATTTAGATGCACTTCTTGATGAATTTGATTTGTCCAGTTCCAGACTGCATACAATTTGCATGAAATGTGCATGCAAAGTGACATTATTTGCATCTCTTCATCTATTCAAAATGTTGGCCCTCATACTATATGGAGGTGGTAAAACTGGCCAGTGATAGTCTAGTAAAAATGTGGATGTGAGCATGCACTCTAAAGGTGTCCACTTCAGCACAACTAAAATTGGGTGAGTGACGCTTGCCTGCCTGAAGCAAGACTTCTTCTGTTTGTCACTAAACACAAAATAGGTAAGAGCTCACTTCCAAGCAGCACCTGCCTTTTAAATAGTCTGCAGAAGCCGGTCAGCAAATTAAAGGGACAGGTCGTGCACTCAAAAATACAACATAGAGGTGTGCAAAATAGGCAGGGTCCCAGGCTTTCAACGCTTGGTACCACACTCTGCAAGTTACAAGAGCAGAGCAGATGCCCCCCCAGATTGCTTCCACCACCTGGGGGGGACCATCCACTACTGCTCCCACCACAAGCAGATTTTCTACAAATCCCTCCCTCACAAGCATACAAAACACAAAATAGGTAAAGGCACATTACATGCACTCAAACTGCAGCACCAAATTATGCAAGGGCTGAACTGACCACACTCTCCTCTAAACTAGGAGGATACCCTCAACTCTAGTTATAATAAAAAAAAAAAAAAAACTTGTATGAAATTTGCATAAAAGTTGTATTCAGTTGCACTGATGAAGGATGTTCGCTTCCAAAATGCTTTGCAAGCAAAGGCATTTCCTACTAGTCCCTTTCAACCACATTGAGGTCCCTTCAGAGTCAAAAGGGGCCCTACCATTGATATGTGACTTGGAAGCCAACTTACCTGTTTGGTTTCAAACAATGCAACCCAGAGGTGGGTTGCTGCCAGAGGTGCGCTGCTCCTGCCCCCCTTTGTGGTGCAGCTTGCAGAGAAGGGTCCCAGGTGGTGTGTCTGGGACCTCACCTATTTTAACCGCTTCTGGACCAATGCGATTGAAATCTACGTCCTGCTTGTGGCTGCACGACTCTGACAGGACGTAGATTTCAACATCGCCGCCACGCGGTCCCGCCGCTCCCACTAATCGTGCTTCTTTATCCTCGCCACAACTCCCTCACACTGCCGTCTATATGATGGTAGAGCTCTGTGAGGCGGTCAGGAGCCGATTTCAGTTGCTCCTAACCCTGTCATCACTGTAAGCAAATCCCATTGGCTTACATTGATAGGGTCAGGAGCCAATGAAAGGGGCTCCTGACCTGACCGGGGCACAGAGCTCTGCCATCATAGCGATGGCAGAGAGAAGGCCTGCGGGGATGGAGGCTACTCCTGGCCTGATCGGCGTGAGTGGCGGGTACGTGCGGCGATTCGTCAGGAGGCGCCGTTTTGGTCAGAGACTTAAGGGGCCAGAGACTGCAGGTACGGAAGTAGTTAACGTATACCAGAGACAATGAGACTTAAACGTTTTATACATACCTGGGGCTTCCTCCAGCCCCATCCATGCGGATCGCTCTCACACAGCCGTCCTCAGTATTCTCTGTCATTGTTAACGAGTCCCGTAACTTCAACCAGTCGCAGGCAAACTGAGCATGTGCAATGCACTCTCCGGTGGAGAATAGTACTGCGCCTGCGCTGTAGAGAGAAAGCACCACTGCGCATGCGCTGACTGGTCGCGACTGGCCGAACTTACGGGACCCGGTACAGAAGACGGAGAAGACTGAGGATGGCGGCGTGGGAGCGATCCGCATGGATGGGGCTGGAGGAAGCCCCAGGTATGTATAAAACTTTTAAGTTTTGTTGTCTCTGTTTTACTTTAAACACCTCTGTGTTGTATTTATGTTTGTCACTATCAAGCTGTGCAAATTATTAGTAATCTTTTTATAAAATATAGATTTTTTTTTTTCCCCACTTACCTTGTGTGGGGCTTCGAGGTTACTTTGCTTGAGTATTGTATTTTTTTTTTTCAATTAGGGCACATTTCCACTAGAGGTGGGATGCGATGCAATCACTGCACCGCATCCCACCACGGGTACTTCCAGTTGCGGTCCGGACTTTAGGATGCGGCCGCTGATTATAGCTGATAGGATCCGGATGTGTACTGTGAGGATCTGCAGCACGCTACAGATGCTCGGATCGAACTGCACAAACAGCACACAATGGAAACTTCTCCATTGCCGTGCATTGGTTTCAGATCGGGTGTGGTGCGGTATTCGCATTTAAAAAATGGAATCGGGCCCTTTAAGGAGTTATCAGGCAATATGAAGAAAATAAGTGCTACTTACCCGAGGCTTCGTCCAGCCCCAAGCTCCCAGCATGTCCCTCGCCGCAGCTCTGCCTTCAGCCGTTCGGCACCCCGGTCCGCGGCGATGACGTCAGGCTGACCTGGAGGTCGGCCTGTAATGCGCGAGCGGCGCTGTCAATCACCTCCACGTGGACCAGAGCGTACTGCGCAGGCGCAGAACTAATATGCCTGCGCAGTACGCTCCGGTCCACGTGGCGGTGATTGACAATGCCGCTCGTGCAGGCGCAGTATAACTCTTTCCAACTTTATGCAAGTCAAGTATTCTTAATCGTAAGTCTTCTGAGAGCTCTTTTGTGTGAGGCATCATTCACATCAGGCAATGCTTCTTGAGAAAATCAAATCCAAATTGGGGTGTGTTTTTTATAGGGCAGGGCAGCTGTAACCAACACCTCCAATCTCATCTCAGTGATTGGACTCCATCTGGCTGACACCTCACTCCAATTAGCTCTTGGAGATGTCATTAGTCTAGGGCTGTGATCTGCAAACTTGGCTCTTCAGCTGTTAAGGAACTACAAGTCCCACAATGCATTGCAGGAGTCTGACAGCCACAGCCTTGGTTCATAAAGGCAAATGCATTGTGGGACTTGTAGTTCCTTAACAGCTGGAGAGCCAAGTTTGCAGATCACTGGTCTAGGGGCTCACATAGTTGTTCCACCTGCACTGTGAATGTTTACATGGTGTGTTCAATAAAAACATGGAAACATTATTTATGTGGTATTAGTTTAAGCAGACTGTGAGTGTCTATTGTTGTAACTTAGATGAAGATCAGATCACATTTTATGACCAATTTGTGCAGAAATCCATAAAATTTCAAAGGGTTCACATACTTTTTCTTGCTAATGTATCTAAATTGTGCAGGGCTGTTTTTAATTTGTCTTGTCACTTGTTTTCTTAATTGTCTCTTTTTGTAGAGTATTAGTCGAGATGCCAGGCTGCTGGCAGGGACAGCTGTTGCTGCTCTGGCTAATACAGGACCAGTGGTGAAGAAGGCTGCCCAAGCCACTGTGAATCTTGTTCAACAGTTCACGAATGGTGAGCAAAGGAAACATCCAACCCCTCTTTTTTTATTAACTATAAACCACAGTCCTGTGAGTGGGGATAGACTAGCATTACATGTTGTTGGATTTCTTCACCTGTGATTGAAGGTGTGCATTGGATTAGTAGCACAGCTTTACAGGAGGCTAACTTTACAGGAGAAAAGGATCCTGTAAATTTGTTTTATAGGCTGGATATCCACTTTAACCACTTAACTAGCCGCCACCAATCGCGGCTCGCAGGCTAAATGTAAACACCCGGGGAAGAAATCCCGGTGTTTATGTCGCACGGCGCTGCTGCAACAGCAGCGCCGTAAAGAAGATCGGTGATCCCCGGCCTCTGGTTGGCTGGGGATCGCCGGCATCTGATAGGCTGAAGCCTATCAAAGGCGGTACAGGACGGATCGCCATCCTGTACCGCCCTTAGTAAGGAGGAGAGGGAGGGGGGAATAGCGCTGCGGAGGGGGGCTTTGAGGAGCCCCCTGCCCCACCCCCGTTAACCACAAGCAGCCGGCGGTGATCAGACCCCCCCAGCACAACATCCCCCTAGTGGGGAAAAAAGGTGGGAAGTCTGATCGCCCTGCCTCAAACCTTTTCTGTGCTGTGGGCTGAAGAGCCCACGCAACACAGATGACATAATAATCAGCCGGTCCTTAAGTGGTTAATAAAGTGGGATGCGAAAGTTTGGGCAACCTTGTTAATCGTGATGATTTCCCTGTATAAATCGTTGGTTGTTACGATAAAAAATGTCAGTTAAATATATCATATATGTCAGGAATATATTGAGGTGCTGATGATATTAGGAAATACAGGAACATATCTCTGTCATTTTCTGTCTGCTATATCTCACATGTGTATTCTGCTTTGAAGGGATGGTTATCTGGCTGTACTACATTTGCAGTGAATTTCTCTGGAAGCAGGGGGCTGGGACATTAGCATACAGTTCCTCTGGACAGCCAGAAAACAGGTAATTAGGAAACACTTAATCAGACAGTTGCTTTGAAGCAGATCACACAGGACATCCTGCTGCAATGTGAAAGCCTTAATCAATTGTCACCTGTAACCTGGGGAGATTGGAGGTTAACAAAGTCTTTTGTTGTATAGGACACTGTTCACATGTGGATGTCAGATCTCTGGGAAATCAAATTATGTCTGAGGATGTTATTAAATCTAGCTTCCCCCCCGTCCACACAGGCTTACAGCCTCCAGGCGTATTTCATAGTATAAAACCGCAGCTAGGATAGCCACAACTGGTAGTTCTTGGAGGTAGCTCACACGGCTAGAACTAACCTGGTTCCTGACCAGAAGTGCGTACCGCCCGCAACAACACCAGATCGATACGCTGGTACGTTTATTTCCCGTTTATTTTGGTAAGCAAAATCGCTTTGTGTGTTATCTTTGTACATTTTATCTTGTAACTATTTTTACTTTGTTTTTTTGTAATCTTTTTGTATATATTCAGTTCTGCACTGTATGTTTTTTCTGAAATATTAAATTATTATTTAATAAGTTTGACTTCTGCCGTACTAAACTAACACTCATAGCCTAGAAGAGACTGAAGTGTAACCGTGTATAAGTTCATGCCTAATTGTACGCTTGAGCAACACTACCGTAGGAAATTGTAATTGCATTGTGTGTGGGGGCGTTTGTCATGCGTTGGCCTAAGCGCGCAGCTGACCCAACGTACGAACAACGCCAGTGCGAGTAGCTAACAGTATCGTTCGGAACGACTGTTAGTGGGTCTTTGCTTCACGACAGTGTAAGATTGCAACTGTGTGTGTGTGTGGGTGCGTGGCGTTCCCGTATTTGGCCTAAGCGCAAAGCTGACCCAAATACGAAAACGCGGAGTGCGCGCTGAGGACTCGACAGCAGAGTGGAAGTGTCTAGCAACGCTAGTGGTGGCAGTGAGAGGTGTTTTGAGGGGTTCCAGCCTTGTTTGTAGCTTAAATAAGGCTGTTCCCCGCTTAATCTGGTCAAACCCGGAGTCGGGAACCGTATACGCAGGCGTGCCGCGGGCCGGTTCTTGACATAATTGGCTGGCAGTGGTGGCATCGTTTAGTACATTAGTACGCAGTTTAGCTCGCTATTCTGAGTACTAAAGGCTGGAAGCTTGCTAGAAGCAACTAGCCTACAGAAGTCTACTCAGTGCAGAATCTATATACGTTTTTTTTTTGTTCAAAGATACACACTTGGTGTTTGCTTTCCCTCCCCCCCCTTTTTTTTTCTTTTTATTTTTTGCAACACGATGGCTCAGAAAGCATCCAGCTATGCAAGGCAGAACAAGGAGATACTACTCAACCTGTGTGAGCACAAAGGCATCGAGACGGTGATCGGCCAGACTAAGGAGCAGTTAGTTTGTGCGCTCGAGGAGCATGATGCGGCAGAGCAAGCCCGTGCTTCAACGTCAGCGGATGCAGCTCACGACACGACAGAGGAGGAATCGCTCCTGCCACAGAATGCGAGTGGAGACGATGTCCTGGATGATCCACCGAACTTGGAGATGACATCTCTGGAAGCCGACCTACAGCTACTAGGTTCGGCTGAGCCCGAACTGCGCCTAAAGCTGATTCTGGAACATCGGCAAGCAGAGAGGGAAATACGACAAGCCCAGAGGGAACAAGCTGCCCAGCGACTCCAGGCCGAAAGGGACAGACTCCGAGCAGAGGAGGGAAGAGCTGAACGGCAACACCAGCTGGAGCTGGCTAAACTTCAGCAACAGAACCGGTCTGCTGGACCCGCAGAACGCGAAGGTGAGCGAGTCCACAGAATCCCCCTGGATAAGTTCCCCGCTATGGACAAGGACTCTGACATAGACACTTTCCTACAGGGGTTTGAAAGGACTTGTCGGCAGTATGGGGTGCCCCGTGAGCAGTGGGCAAGATATCTCACACCAGGGCTGAGAGGCAAGGCCCTGGAGGCGTTTGTGAGTCTCCCCCAGGAGGAAGAAACAGACTTTGAGGCAATTAAGAAAGCCATTATTGCGCGATACCACCTCACGCCAGAAGTGTATCGCAAACGTTTCAGGACAGTGCAGCGAGGTCCTAATGACAGCTACCTGGATCATGCTTGCAACCTGCGCACTGCCTTCCAGCAGTGGGTAAAAGGACTGTCAGTGGAAACTTTAGATGCCCTGCAGGAACTGATGATAAAAGACCAGTTCCTCCACACCTGTCCTGTTGAGGTCCGGCTGTTTGTGCTGGATCGAGAACCAAAGACAGTGGATGAGGCTGCGGAAATGGCCGATTCCTACACCGCCCATAGAGCACCTGAGTCCCGGAGGACTACTACGCCCAGCTGGAGAGGAGAACAGATTGCTAAACCTGTTTCACCCAGCACCCAGAGGAGGCAAGCACCGCTGTCTCCTGGATTCAAGCAACCCGACACTCGGAAATGCTTTGTATGTGACAGGGTGGGTCATATCAGCACGACTTGCCCAGAGAGGAAGAGGGAGGCCCCAAAATCCAGTGAGGCCTCAAACCCCAGTGAAGTCCCAACGGCTTTGTGTGCTACCAGGAATGCTACTGGCTATGCAGAGAATCTGCAGCTTGTCACGGTTGGGGGTACAGTTGCCACTGGGCTGAGAGACACTGGAGCAGAAGTGACTCTCATACATCCCCAGCTTGTGAACCCAGAGCAGTACATACCTGGGAAAATGATTGCTGTCAGAGGAATTGGGGGTGTCACCCCAGCCATACCCACCGCCTTGGTCCACCTGGATTGGGGGGCCGGCAGTGGACTGAAAGAAGTTGGGGTAACTGACAAAATCCCCACCAACGTTTTGCTGGGTACTGACCTGGGACGGTTAGTAGCCCGGTATGCGCCTAATCCAACCCCCGTGGAGCCTGCATCCCCAGCAGAAGTTCAGGACTCTTGCAAGGTACTATTTGATAACGCAGTGCAAGTGGGGAGTGCTGGTGAGGCCCCAGGGGCTATGGACTGTGTGCTAGGAGCCAGCCCTAGTGATTCTCCAGTGCCTCGTCCTGGAGTGGGACATGTTGATATGGAGAATGCAGAAACTGATGATGTCATTCATGACACACGGACTATCGAGGTGATCGATGCAGGAACTGTTGAGGCTACTTGTAAAGTGCTGAGTAGCAATGTGTGTAATGATACAGATAATGTGGATGTTTTATGTGATGTTCTAAATGTCAATATGTATAAGACGGATAATGTTGATATCATATGTGTTGTGCTACATAATGATGCTTGTCCTGTGGACACTCCGTCGGCTGCAGGAGTAACCAGCAATGGTCGCTGGGCTGCAGCAGATGGATTGCCCACTGAAGGGGCAGACGGCACCAGGCCGGGTCTTCACCCTTCCGATGTTTTTAAGACCAAAGGTGATGTGGTTTATGATACGTCTAATGTGGACGCTCCCTCAGCTGCAGTGGTAACCCGCAGCGCTAGTGGGTCTACAGCACAGGGACTGTCCACCGAAGTGGCAAATGTTGCTGGGTCAGCCACATCCAATCCGGAACCTGGCCCGGAGGGCCCAGGAGCCTCTCCGTCTGCAGCCTTCCTGGAATGTGTGACAGGCAGCACTGAGCTCTCTGGGGCTGTTCGATTTGACAGCAGCCTGGAAGAGCTCAGGGGGCTAGCAAGCAGGTCACCAGCTGGGAGGGGCGGGCTGAGAGGGTCCTGGGGAGTTATTCCCTCTGAGCTGTCCGAAGTGGAGGAGGCAGACCGGCAGATAATCGTTCCCCAAAGGGACCGAGAGATAGCTCCTGCCACTATAGAGGAAGTGCGTGTAGCGACGGTTGGAACCCTTCCCCAGCTGCAGCACTGTCTCTATGGTCGCAAATTCACGGTTGTCACTGACTCGCATTCCCCTGGTTGGTTACGTCAGGTTGCCAAGGGCAACGACACATTGCAGCAACCTGACCAACTTTTCCATTCCTGTAGCTTGGAGCTAAGGAGTTACCCCCCCAGGCCCGGCCGTCAGTGTCGGCTTTGGCAGGACGATTCGTTAGAATCATCTGCCGGCGCCGTCTGGAAGAGGGGGCGTGTCAGGAATATATTGAGGTGCTGATGATATTAGGAAATACAGGAACATATCTCTGTCATTTTCTGTCTGCTATATCTCACATGTGTATTCTGCTTTGAAGGGATGGTTATCTGGCTGTACTACATTTGCAGTGAATTTCTCTGGAAGCAGGGGGCTGGGACATTAGCATACAGTTCCTCTGGACAGCCAGAAAACAGGTAATTAGGAAACACTTAATCAGACAGTTGCTTTGAAGCAGATCACACAGGACATCCTGCTGCAATGTGAAAGCCTTAATCAATTGTCACCTGTAACCTGGGGAGATTGGAGGTTAACAAAGTCTTTTGTTGTATAGGACACTGTTCACATGTGGATGTCAGATCTCTGGGAAATCAAATTATGTCTGAGGATGTTATTAAATCTAGCTTCCCCCCGTCCACACAGGCTTACAGCCTCCAGGCGTATTTCATAGTATAAAACCGCAGCTAGGATAGCCACAACTGGTAGTTCTTGGAGGTAGCTCACACGGCTAGAACTAACCTGGTTCCTGACCAGAAGTGCGTACCGCCCGCAACAACACCAGATCGATACGCTGGTACGTTTATTTCCCGTTTATTTTGGTAAGCAAAATCGCTTTGTGTGTTATCTTTGTACATTTTATCTTGTAACTATTTTTACTTTGTTTTTTTGTAATCTTTTTGTATATATTCAGTTCTGCACTGTATGTTTTTTCTGAAATATTAAATTATTATTTAATAAGTTTGACTTCTGCCGTACTAAACTAACACTCATAGCCTAGAAGAGACTGAAGTGTAACCGTGTATAAGTTCATGCCTAATTGTACGCTTGAGCAACACTACCGTAGGAAATTGTAATTGCATTGTGTGTGGGGGCGTTTGTCATGCGTTGGCCTAAGCGCGCAGCTGACCCAACGTACGAACAACGCCAGTGCGAGTAGCTAACAGTATCGTTCGGAACGACTGTTAGTGGGTCTTTGCTTCACGACAGTGTAAGATTGCAACTGTGTGTGTGTGTGGGTGCGTGGCGTTCCCGTATTTGGCCTAAGCGCAAAGCTGACCCAAATACGAAAACGCGGAGTGCGCGCTGAGGACTCGACAGCAGAGTGGAAGTGTCTAGCAACGCTAGTGGTGGCAGTGAGAGGTGTTTTGAGGGGTTCCAGCCTTGTTTGTAGCTTAAATAAGGCTGTTCCCCGCTTAATCTGGTCAAACCCGCAGTCGGGAACCGTATACGCAGGCGTGCCGCGGGCCGGTTCTTGACAATATAGGAAACACACACAGTGATATTTGAGAAGTGAAATTAAGTTTATTGGATTTACAGAAAGTGTGCAATAAGGCAGGTGCATAAATGTGGGCACTGTTTATTGATTCTACAACCTTTATAACTAATTATTGGAACTCAATTTGGCTTGGTAAGCTCACTGACCCCTGACCTACATACACAGGTGAATCCAATTATGAGAAAGAGTATTTAAGGAGGTCAATTGTAAGTTTCCCTCCTCTCTTAATTTTCTCTGAAGAGTAGCAACATGGGGGTCTTAACCTCCCTAGCGTTCTGGATGAGCTGAGCTCGTCCAGAGACGCCGGAGGTCACCGCTCAGGCCCTGCTGGGCCGATTTGAATACTTTTTTTTCAAACACGCAGCTAGCACTTTGCTAGCTGAGTGTTTGCTGCGATCGCCGCCGATGAAAAGAGGGTACCCCCCCCCCCGGAAGACCCCGTGCGCAGCCTGGCCAATCAGTACCAGGCAGCGCTGAGGGGTGGATCGGGACTCCCTATGACGTCACAATGTCGATGACGTCATTCCGTTCGTCGCCATGGCGACGGGAAAAGCCCTGAAGGAAATCCTATTCAGAACGGGATTTCCTGACGGGCATAGGCGCCGCCGGCGATCGGAAGGGTTGGTGGGAATTGGAAGGGAGGGGGGTATCATGTAGCTAGCGCTAGGCTAGCTACATGATTTAAAAAAAATTTGGGTTTAAAAAACCATGCGCAGCCGTGCGGCTGCGCATAATCAAAACGCCAGGGAGGTTAAAACAACTCTCAAATGACCTGAAGACAAAGATTGTTCACCATCACGGTTTAGGGAAAGGATACAGAAAGCTGTCTCAGGAACATATTGAGAAAATGGAAGACCACAGGCTCAGTTCAAGTTAAGGCTCGAAGTGGCAGACCAAGAAAAATCTCGGATAAACAGAAGCAACGAATGGTGAGAACAGTCAGTCAACCCACAGACCAGCACCAAAGACCTACAACATCATCTTGCTGCAGATGGAGTCACTGTGCATCGTTCAACCATTTGGCGTGCTTTACAGGCAGAGGAAGCCTTTTCTCCACCCACAGCACAAACAGAGCCACTTGAGGTATGCTAATGCACATTTGGACAAGCCAGCTTTGTTTTGGAATAAGGCCAGTGTTCTCCCCAGGCTCTTTTAGCCGGGTGGTCCACCCGGCTAGTTTTGGTGAGCAGCCGGCTGTCATTGGCTCCCTTCCTCCTACGCTGCAAGTAGAATTGTGCAGAAAAGCGTTGGCCCTGCATTCTCTTATCGCGCCCCACCCGGCTACCTTTTCATGCCAGGTGCTGTGGAGTGATGAAACAAAAATTGAGTTATTTGGGAATAAAGAGGGGCGATATGCATGGAGGAAAAAGAACACAGCATTCTAAGAAAAACACCTGCTACCTACAGTAAAATATGGTGGTGGTTCCATAATGCTGTGTGGCCAGTGCAGGGACCGGGAATCTTGTCAAAGTTGAGGGACTAATGGATTCCACTCAGTATCCGCAGATCCTGGAGACCAATGTCCAGAAATCAGTGACAAAGCTGAAGCTGTGCCGGGGCTGGATCTTTCAACAACGACAACACAACGACCCTAAGCACTGCTCAAAATCCATTAGCAGTGTTCCCCAACCCTGTCCTCAAGGCCCACTAACAGTGCATGTTTTGCGGAAATCCACACAGGTAGTTAATCAGCTCTGCTGAGACACTAATTATCCCACCTGTGAATGTTTGTGGTTTTCTGCAAAACATGTACTGTTGGGAGGTCTTGAGGACAGGGTTGGGGAACTGTGCACTAAGGCATTCCTGCAGAGGAACAAGCACAATGTTCTGGAATGGCCATCTCAG
This sequence comes from Hyperolius riggenbachi, assembly GCF_040937935.1. Taxonomy (NCBI): domain Eukaryota; kingdom Metazoa; phylum Chordata; class Amphibia; order Anura; family Hyperoliidae; genus Hyperolius; species Hyperolius riggenbachi. The sequence goes on along the minus strand of NC_090646.1, from coordinate 491,320,350 downwards.
TCCCCAGACCTGAATATAATTGAAAATCTGTGGTGTGAGTTAAAGAGAGCTGTCCATGCTTGGAAGCCATCAAACCTGAATGAACTACAGATATTTTGTAAAGCGGAATGGTCCAAAATACCTTCAACCAAAATCCAGACTCTCATTGGATCCTACAGGAAGTGTTTAGAGGCTGTAATTTCTGCAAAAGGAGCATCTACTAAATATTGATTTCATTTCTTTTTTGTGGTGCCCAAATTTATGCACCTACCTAATTTTGTTTAAACAGTTATTGTGCATTTTCTGTAAATCCAATAAACTTCATTTCACTTCTCAGATATCACTGTGTGTGTCCTATATGATAAAGGTAACTGACATTTTTTTCAGAACAACCAATGATTAATACAGGAAAAATCATCACGATTAACAAGGTTGCCCAAACTTTCGCATCCCACTGTATATATTCCCAGGCTAAAGGTTAATATTGGAGTACAGCAAGAAGCTAGAGTTACATGTTGTTTACGAATATGAATACATGCTACTTTTTGTAGCCTGCGCATATAGAATGATATTGCTCATTTGATTTACCTGTAGAAAATTGAAATGATACGAGCGCTGATAGAGATGTAAATAGCAGCCAAAGGATTCCAATCCATACTGGACAGTATCCAAGCTGTATATATTCCCCTGCACTATTTACTTAAAACCCAGCCTCTGTGTAGCCTGCAGTCACTCAGTGCTCAACAGTAGGGACAGGTGACCACCACCATGGATATATAAAACCAAAGTCAGGCTTATAATGTCACACAGGGGTTACAGTTTATTAAATAATTCTAAAAATAATACATTAAAACATAAACTCACATTTTGGGTCCATGCACACAGGACCCTTTTGCATAATAACGCATACACAATATTTCACTTATTCACAATAAAGTGCACATCAGATCAGCACAGTCAGTACTTTTAGAGATTGCCCGTTCATCCCCTCATGACATGGAAGGCCGAAACCTGATTGGGAAAGGAGAACGGGTTTTATATATCCATATATCGATGGTGGTGGTCACCTGTCCCTACTGTTGAGCACTGGGGGACTGCAAGCTACACAGAGGCTGGGTTTTAAGCAAACAGCCCTGAGGAATATGTACTTCATTGGATTTACCTGATTGTAATGTAATACTTTGTGCTATACTTGCCTTTGTGTTTGTTTATGCAGGTTCTGGTGGTGTGCAGTTTGGAACGCTACATGTGTCACTCTATGGTCCATCAGTGGATGAAGTGGGGCTACTGGCCTTAATACGGGGCCTGCTTACTTGTGGTCATGCAGACCTTCTTACCTGTGTCTTAGATTCTTCCACCAAGGTAACAGCACCAAAGTATCTATCTATCTACCTACCTACTTATCTGCTTGTATTTCTTTGTCTGATGTTTCTCCTTTTTCCATTTCCTTCTAAATTTGTAAACTGGAAACTCAGAGGCCACACGCCTCTTAGTCAACGAGCAGTCACCTGGCACAAGCAATGGTTGATGCAAGGGATTGTGGAGGTTGTGGTATGGACACGTGTAGCCTATGCATCCTCTGTGCAGCGCTGCAATGCCGTGCAGCCAGCCACACATATTACAGGCACCCCGGGAGCAGTCAGGGGGAGACCACCTGGAGTTCCGGTGGTGCAGTGGAGCCTGGCAGCCATCAGGGGCCCTGGGGCAATTGCTCCTTTGCCTTAATAGCAGTGCTGTCCCTGCTGAAATCTAATGATCTACTAACTGCTAAATCAAAAGGTCTCTTCTCCATACTCCTGTATCTGTCAGTGCAGACTCTTCTGTGCAATGAGACGCTCTTCCTCGATTCGCCTGCGGGTCTGCCACCGATGACGTGTGCGTTATGAGCTGCTCTGCAGTGGTCTGCGCTCATTACGCCGCACGTCATCAGGGCCAGAGCCGCGGCCATAGACGGGGGCAGCACATTCTGTCACTACCACTGCAAAGCACAGAGCAGCTCATAACGCGCATGTCATCGGTGGCAGACCCGCAGGCGAATCGAGGGAGAGGGAGAGTGGCTCATTGAGCAGCAGAGTCTGCGCTGACAGCTTCCTCCCTCAAAGCCTGCGGGATGCCTGAGTGCGGGGGGTCCTTCTATGTAACGGCTATTGATGAGGGTAAAGATCAGGTGAGCTCGAGCAGTACATTATTGACAGTTTGAGAATGCAGGGATAAACCATATGTCTTTTTTTTTTTTTTTTCACAACCTGAAAAAAATCCCCCTGCTATGTTTATTTAGTTACAAAAGTCCATCAGCGTTATGTAAGGGACTGACGGACACAGATTTCAGTGACCTATAGTAAATTAAAGGGACATAAAAAAAAAAAAAAAAAAAGACACAGCAAGTCTCCTATATACTTTTTATATCTACTGTGGGATGGTTAAAAATTAATTGATTCACGGTAGCGGTCCTTTAACGACTTGCTTCAGTTTGTGTTTCATCCACCTATTTAGACAGTAATCTCTTACGGCCACCTCTCCAAATGTGTTGCAGTGTTTCCGTTTACTGTATTACCCTTCTGCTATGTTACTCCTACCGGATATGCAGTATGAATGTATATTATAGGTACTGACCTTGTTTATACACAAATTCTCTATTGTTTACCTGTTCATCTTTTAATCTCTGTCTGCATCAGTATTGTTTATAATAGTATCGGTTATGGTTTTACAAATGGTAGTGTAATATTTCTTTGAGCAGCCTGGCAAACAGAACCTCATTTTCACTGGTTCAACTATTTAACTTAATTTAAGAATGATCAACCTTTATTCTGGTCAAGCTCTCACCAACTGTAAGTGCAACTGCAATGCATTTATGTAGACGATCTTGTGATCTGCACAGCTCTGTTAAGGCCTGTACACATGCCTGACTTATGTCAGCTAAGGCGGCTGATAACGACCACCTCAGCCGATAATCAGTCGTGTGTACGGCAGCTGATGACCCCCAAAGCACTATTACCTATACCTGTCTTGCAGCCTCATCTGCCGCTTGCCTGCTCAATAGATGGTGAATCAGCAGTTAATTGTTCTATTAAATATTGGTAGAAATAAAGCTTGAAATGAAGCTTAATACAAAACGCAATCTTCAGCTTGCTGAAAGGTATTGTTGTGGTATGTACTGGATTTGTTGACTTTTTTTGATTTTTTGGGTTCCACAGAGCATAACCTTGTTGGAGCTCCTCCTTCCTTCCATAGCCTCGCTGTGTGAGCGGCAGACTGAACAGTACTACTGTTTTCAAGGTAAATATCGGGAGGATACGTGCTGGAATTAAGAGACACTTAGGGCGGATGCCTACAAGAAATCATGAATCGAGATTACTTAAGCGCTTTTGTAGCAATTTTTGTGGCATTTTTAAGCATTTTTTAATTTAGTGCTAGCAATTTGTATAGTGATTGCAATTTCCCTTAGCGCAAGACTGTATGGGTACAGCAAGTTGTTTTGGGTAGTAAAAGCGCTGCAAAATCGCTTTGTACAGCAATTGAAATGTAATTTTGCAGCGGTTCCTTACTTGGTGTTGAAGCGAAAAAGCTTCAAAAATGCTGCAGGCATTGTGGTTTCGGGAAACCACAAGCGCCACTGTGGGATTGTCTCCACTAGACGCCAGCAAATCCAAAATGCAACTAAAAAAGCGCTCTGGGGGCCCCGGGCCTAAATGCTCGTACACACAATATATAAGTCTGTGTGGAAGCGGCCAATAGATGACATCTCATGCGATAATTGTTGAAGCGTATACATCAAATAGCCGACTATTCAGATGAAAGATTGATCTCCATTAAATAGGCCAATCAGACCTGCTGGATCGATTCTGGTGATAATAGTTTTAATTGTGATAGTTATATACAGCACGTGCTCACTGTATAAGCATCAGCTTGCACATGCAGTATTTTTTAATTTGATGTACAGTGCTATTACAATGATGAGTCATTTCAGGCTGGATTTACACTCAGATGGGTGAGTTGCACTCTGCTGACATGCTAAACCAGGGCCTACGTTCTTTTCTTATTCACAGTGTTTTGCCTCTGGTTGCAACGTGTCCGAGATCAAATTCCCACACTTCTCAATGTTAGAGGAAAGTTTCTGTACACAGACGGGAAGGAGACCATGTCGGTTGTGACCAAACTTCTGTGGACTGCAGCTGAAATGCAGGTAATAAATCCAGTGCGATGCTAACCATTAGGGATGATAATGCTTGGGAGAAATCGTGCAGAAGCATGTGATCAGTTTGATTAGCTGATAGATTTGTAAGGTCCTGATTTGCTGTGATGACTTCCTGGTTTAACACACAACTAGTAAATCAGAACCTTACAAATCTATCAGCTGATCAAACTGATCACATGCTTCTCCGTGAGCTCCCCGAAGAATTGCCATCCCTACTAGCCATACACGCTACATTGTTTACATAAATATTTTTTTAAACATGGTTTTACAGTCTACAAGCAGATGGTCTAAGCAACAAAGATCTGTGATTTACATTATAGAAATATTCACCCTTGCTGGAAATGTATGATATTTGAGCCTTATGACTTTATATAGTCAGTGGTTTTGCTTATCTGTAATAGACTTTTGCGTTTCACATATTGTTTGATGTTTCCAGAAATAAATTATAGGGGTTGCAAAACAAGGGTAAGCCGGTATTTGACTTCTCACATCATAAATAATGATTAAATTATATCTCCAGTTTCTTAAAGAAAAACATCAGGCTGCATCACATAACACAGAGGTGTACTTGTAAAGAGTGGTCATTTGGGCACAGAGGATTGTAATTTTTACTGATAATTTACTATTGGTAAACTTAACTCTATACTCTCTTGAACCCTCCTTCTATTGGTGCCTAACCCTAACTGCCTACTCCCTGCCACAATGTCCGCTGTTATCAGTGCTGCATTTGTTCCTGAAAACTCCCTCTGCCGATAACTGCTCTGCCTAAAAACAATATTTATCGGACAACCCCAACACCAAAATTACCCCTAGGGCGCTGCTATGGACACAAATAACTTTGTGATCTATGCAGTGGCCATTTTACCGGTGCCCAAGATTACCTGGTTTAAACACAGACATATCGGGAATTATCCTGGTTTTCTCCGGTCACTATAGTTGCTCAGATGCTTTCACTTTGAATGCGAGCTTACCTGGCGGTCCCAGCTGTTGATAAGTGAGTCTCTTTTTTACATCAAGCTGTATTCTGTTGTCATAGTTTAGAGCAATTTTATTAAAGAAAAAAAATGTTAGAGCAGATGCAGACTGAAGTTGAAAGATAATATTTAAAAGCAGTTTCAAATTAGCTTGTGTAGTGATGGCATGGGTTATGTAGATTCTTGCACTAAAGTCCCTAAGCCCTTTAATCAGCATTTCTAACACAGCTTTATATGTGGACTTCTTTCCGTGTTTCAGGTTGATGGCATGTCTTCCCTTTCTCTCAGCTGCTTTCAGCACTTGTTGCACATAAATCGTGCAGAGTGTGAGGTGTTGGGATTATCTGAGGAAGCCATTCTGCGAGATATAATGCAGAAAGTCACAGAGATCTCCTGGCAGGCTCGCTCGAGGTACACTCCGCTCTGCGCTCTTATTCCTTTCCTGGGATCTGAGAAGGTTAGTTCTTGTTGGTTACATTACACCTGATCATACAGTTTACAAACACTTCTTTGTCTGTATCATTATTGTACCCCATGTTTGTTTCTTACTCTGTACAGCGCCACAAAATATGTTGGGGCTAGAGATGGTCAATTAGATGCAAATAATTTGGAGTTGATGCAGCATTATGCAAATTTTGTATGCAAATATATGCAGATTGAACATGATCCAATCAAATCCTGCTGAGGTAATATTCGATTGGTCCATTTTCAAGCTGCATAAATGTGCATGCAAAATTTACGTAACCCTCCATCAACTCGAAATTATTTGCACCTCATTGACTATTTGGCGCTTTATAAGTCAATAATAATAATAATAACTAATGTTTTCATTTTGACAGCTCCTCCTCACATTTGAAAATACAGGCTAAGTTCACTGTGGGGCGCTAGAGTGCGACGTAACAGTGGCATTTTAATGCACAAAATCACTCTGCATTTGTAAGTCTATGCAACGTTCAGAGTGCATCCGGTGCAATGTGATCCAACAGATTACAGTATCCCAACGTGGTGCGTGCAGTGCGACACCATGACCGCATAATGGGCAATGCGACTTTTACCCTCCGCTGCGTTCCTGGTTTACAGGGAATCCAATCCAGCTCTCACTGTGAACCTAGCCTTACTGTCTTTCATAGCAGATGTATATTTTGGCTGGATTTCATTCTTTTAGTAATTTAAAACCTGCTGATGTTTATTATGGGGCTACAAAGGGCAAGTCTATTCTGCCCCTAGATGGCGGGTTCCTTTCAAATGGCATTTACATTTTTCTTGTTATTTCACCCTCATCTTTGAGTGGTTTTCATCATGGCACTCTGGTTACCTCCCAAGTATTAAAAAAAAATATACCAGAAAGGTAACTGGCTTGCCCACAAAGCTAGCACTGTTCTATAGTCAGACCTTAGACTGTGAGTCCCTGTGAGGGACAGTTAGAGACAGGAATTCACCAGTGCTCTCTGTAAAGCTTTGCAGTTAAATGCGTCAACACTGCGTAAATGCAGTGGTAACTGTGTAATCAGGAATCGTCTCGCCTAAAATCATCATTTGTGACCATTTTGGGGGACCATCTCATATTTATATAAATGGATCACACCCTCTCCTGCTGTGTCTTCACTTGGAAAACAATAGGTCTTTTTGTGCCATTACTGTTGCATTCCCCACTATACGAGGCCTCATGCTCCCCCTCCTCTTTCTACAGAACAGCACGTGTCACTGAGCATATGTATGTTTGTACAGGAATCGCTAGGCAGACTGGACATTATAGCTGGGCCATGCCTGGCTGTTAGTAAGGTATATAGATTTATAAAGCTCGGATTGCTGTGCGAGTCCTCTGTGTTAGTATGTCCACTGATGTTAGGGTTTTTCTCTTCACCTCAATGTTTATATCTTTAAATATTGTGCAGAAAACTGAGACTCTGTGTAATTTTTTTGCACTGCATTGTGTGAATGTAGTTGTAATAAATAGTGGCGATTATTTGTTTCCTTGCAGACTCTTGCTCTCTATTCTGCGCTCCCGGCTCACTTGTTCTGCTGTCTGTCCATAAACTTCCTGTGTCCTCCCGCTGCAGAGACATACCGCATTCTTGTCACCCTCCAGAAAGATGAATGGCTTCAGAAAGGCATAGTGGATCAGGTGGAGCTTGGAAAAAAATGGGCACAGATCTGGTTATCCCACTTTACTTCTGCTCTAAGTTCCATAGACTGCAGTCTGCAGAATAACACTGCCACCCATCTTTTGCCCTGCACGTTACACACTTTCAGTGAATCCTCTAACTTGCTGGCTAAAGAGCTGGATGGCTCTGGTCCTCGCCAGCTGCGGGCCTGGATCAGCCTGGCACATGCTCAGAAAGCTATTTTGGGTCAGCTAGCCGGGGTGGAGGGGAAACTACCTCTGTGTTTGGAATCAGCAGATGATGGAGTGCGCCTGAGTGCATTTAGCTTCCTGTGCTTTGGTCCACGAAGCAACCAACCACCTTCCCTGCAGGAGCTGCAGCTCCTCAAGAAATATCTGCCTTATAGCATGGGCTGTGACAGTCCAGGTTTCCGCCAGCAGCTGCAGGCTGCACTACGCAGGGCTTTGGAGAGACTTCGAGATGGAGCTATGTCATCACTGCGCAGAGGACAGAGCAAGACCGGAAATGTGACTTGGGCAGTTGGTGAGGGCACTTTTCTTGACATTATTGCTTCAATTAACTGAATGTACTCTAACACACTCTTTGGTACAACAACCAGTTTCCTTAAAGGGGCACTATGGCGAAAAATGTAAAATATGTGCAAACATAAATAAGAAGTATGTTTTTTCCAGAGTAAAATGAGCCATAAATTCCTTTTCTGCTATGTTGCTGTCACTTACAGTAAGTAGTAGAAATCTGATATAAGCGGCAGGTTTTGGACTAGTCCATCTCTTCATGGGGGGGGGGGGTTCTCAGTGATTTATTTATTTTCAAAAGCACTTAGTGAATGGTAGTTGCTCTGTCCAACTGCCAAGAAACTGCGTAGCGAGCAAAGAAGCTGGCCAGCATCATTGTTTAAATCCTTTTCAGGGAATATCTTTATAAAGAGTAAAAGCCTTGCTGAGAATCCCCCCATACGTCTTATTTGTCTATGTTTGCACATATTTACATTTTACAATTTTTCGCCATAGTGCCCCTTTTTTAATGTAAATCTGAAGTGATTTTACAACTATTAAACAGAACATATGACCATGTTCAGGGATTGTTGCATTCAAAAACAAAATTGTTGCTTCCCCCCCATCTCATTAATATAGTTGCATAACATGCTCTGTTGTACCCAGACTGCCTGTAGAGCCATGTGGGCCTTGTATCAGAAACTGCTCCTTACCCCTTCGGCCCCATTCACACTTGCAAAACGCCAGCGATTTTTTTTTTTTTTGCCGGCGTTTTGCAGGAGTGATTTCCCACGGAAAAATCACTGAACACTGCGGCAATTTTGCCGCGATCGTGTTTAGCGCTTCTATAGCACTGAAACACGATCGCCGGGAAATCGCCTGAAAGTGGTGCAGGTGACGCGTTTTCGTTTCACGGTTTTGTCTGTTTTTGGGCGATTTGCGGCGATTAACGCAAATTTCCCAAGTAAGAACAGGCCCATAGGGTTTCATTACGCTAGCTCTTTTAAAAAGCGCTAGCGTTTGAGCGTTTTGCCGAAATCACGGCAAAACACTATAGTGTGAATGGGGCCTTAGAGATGGCCCACTTCAGTAATCTCATTCCCTGCCCATCTTCTTGTAAGGTACCCTGCATGTGGCATGAGTTTACAGTGTACCTAGTTTAAGAAGGGCAGGGGAATTAAATCATTGAAGAAAGGTAAGGGCCAGCTTCCAAGACAAGGGGCTCGATTCACAAAAGGGTGCTAAGCAGTTAGCACGCCTAAAAACTTTGGGCATGCTAACTAGGGTGCTAAGCAGTTAGCACGCCTAAAGCTTTTATTGACCGTGCGCAAAGTTTAGCACTGCACGGTGCGACGTGAAACGCGAGAAAGTTTTAGGTGCACCCGCAGCGCTAAACTTTGTGCGCGCTAACTTAGTGCGTCCTAAAGGGCTTTAGCCGTGCCAAGGTCTTTATGTGTGTGCTGGTAGTCAGGTTGGAATGGACCAAATGACAACCCTCTGCTGATGTGGAGGGGGTGAACAGTAAGGACATCTGTGAGGCTAAACAAAACTGAATGTGCTGTTATTGTATTACTTTATATTTATATAGCACTGATATCCTAAGCTGTGCTTCACGGAGTACATAGTCATGTCATATCTGTCCCTCAAGAGCTTACAATCTAACAGCTACCATACTCGTCTACACCCACCATAGTCTACAGTCAATTTTTGGGGGAATCAATTGACATATCAGTATGTTTTTGTAATGGGGGGACGGGCCCACACAAATATGAGCAGAACATACAGACCTTATGGAGATAGAAGTTTATAGCATGTCTATTTTATCCACATTTTTGGCACTTTCTTTTTCAGTTTATAAACTTTCTTTTTCATCCTTAGACTTTACAGAGTGGCTGTTTCAGTTAAGTGTCTCATTACTGTCACCTGCTGGAAACTATCAACGACGATGCAGTGGTTTACTCAGCCTATGCACCCTACTGGAGTGCTGTACTGATTGTTGGAGCCCCTACAAGAAGAAAGGACAACCACCACGTAAGTAAATGTTCCTGGGCAAACTAATAGCTGGAAGAGTCCCCAAGAAACCCCGGCATTTACTCATTGGATACACAAGGGAATACCTTACGAATAAGTGTCACCTGTCACCTGTGATTGTACAGCAATTGAGATTTGCGATTCTTATTCATTGCATAAAAAATCGCAATCAAGATCATTCAAAAAATGCTGCATGCAGCGTGTTTGCAATTTCTGGAAATTAAAGGCGCTGCAGTAGACTTTGCATTGACGTAGCACTTTTCCAATCACCAGCATTTTGCAGTGCTGCTGAAATCCTGTTGAATATGCTCCAATGTAAATGGGCCCTTAAGGAGAAACCGTAACCAAGAATTGAACTTCATCCCAATCAGTGGCTGATACCCCATTTCCCATGAGAAATCTATTCCTTTTCTCAAACGGATCATCAGTGGGCTCTGTATGGCTGATTTTCTGGTGAAACCCCTACCACAGTGTAATGTCAGCGCCTCACAGCACTGAGGTATTGACATCACACTGTGGGAGACTTGTTGCATTGTGGGAAATAACACCTGTTTCCAACTGGCAAAAAATGCAAGCAGCACCTCCTTCCAGTGACATTACCCACCAGCAGTAAAAATGTCACCATGTGATAAATGTCAGAATGTAAATCAGGGAGAGGAAAGATTTTACAAGCAAACACTGACTAAATCATTTATACATAATTATTATAAAAATTAAGCACTTTTTTAGTACTGTACATTATTTTCACTGAAGTTCCTCTTTAAATGAAAGTGCCCATAGGTGTTTAGATATACACCCTTAGAAAGCTTCTTAAAGGAATACTATCGATTGAAACGACTTTTTTTTTAATACTCTATATAAGTGTACACATTACCACTATTGCTAGGGGCACTTTTATTTATTCACCCAGGTCTCTCTCCCTTTATTTCTGCTTAAAAATTCATTTCTCACACAGCTCACAAATATATTTCACTGTGTCACTCACAGCATGCAGGAGACATGAGGAGAAATAGGCTGATCTGAGGTGGTAACAGGTAACTAAATGAGCTGTAATATTGCTGGAATATAACTAGCTATAGCACTAGTCTGTGTTTACACTCAGACTGGTTGCCTGGCTGACTGCTTGTGATGATTCACTCCAGGCTGCATCCACTTTACAAGCTGCTGAGAGGGGCAGACCACTGTTTACAATTAGCATTTTTAGTATCTTTATCAGTCAAGAGAAGCAAAGATAATAAATACACATTACTAGAATCTTTAACCCCTTACCACCATATCAATAAGATTCTTTCAGCAAGGTGATAATTAAACTATAAACTGAGGAGGAGTTGATAGCAACTCCCCTGTGCAGAGACACTCAGTATTTAGATACATTTTGTATCCAAAACTGACGCCAAAACTGATGGAGGATTTTACAGCTGAGAGGAACAGCTGTGTGAGGAATCAAATTGCTCCTAGTACTTGTCCTAATGTGTGCTACAACATACAGCATTTAAAAATAAATGCATACATTGATAGTATTCCTTTAACCAGTTAAACAGTATATTGCCCAATTTTAGATAACTAAATAATCTGCCAATACAAAAAACAAATCTACATGTTTTAGCCCAAATTTCCCCCCCCCGCCTTTTTTTTTTCTTAGTAAAGAATGTTGGAACAGAAAAAGGACCTGGTATTTATGAATCTTAAGGTGGCCACACACCGTACAATTTTTTAAATATCCATTCAATTTAAGAATTGCAATCAATTTTTCTGACTGATTGTAACATTTCAAAACTATGACCAATGTACCACACACATTCCCCAAGTGTGATAACAATGATTGGAAACTCTGAGAAAATTGCTAGGGTGTGTATATTAATAAATCGACAATCTAGCACACACCATACAATCTTTAGAAAAATTGAAGAAAAATTTCCATCATTTCGGATCGATAAAAAACAGGAAATCTGATCGGATTTTTCAGTCGAATGAAAAAAAGCTTTTGATTTTTTTCGGGAGATCCGATCATATTTATCGAATTGCTGTAAAATCAGATCATTTTATTGTATCGTGTGTGGCCACCTTTAGGGAGATCGTAGTATATAGGATTACATGGAAAACCTGGTACAATCATTCTGCTTAATATATCCTGAAATTTCCTGACAACTTGTCATATGTTTCTCAACATGGTCATTACATTTCCTCCTTGATTTGTGCATCAATGAAAGGGTCTCCTTCTCTCTCAAAGTAACACTGACCTCACCTTTGGAGTACACCAATGCATTGTTTCCACCACAGGCTTGCATTTTACATGTGAAAATGTACATATTAACATCCTTGGTGGCAAGTCAAATAAGTCACAAAAAGCAAGTCTCTCATCAGCCTCCAAAGCAGTTATTGCACTGAACCCCAAAGGGCCAATGCACAAGCTAACCCCAACCCCATCACCAGCAAGCTCTTTCAGTCAAAGTCTTGTAAATTCATCTTGCGTGCCACAAAAAAAAAATCTGTATCAAGTAAATCCAAATTATGGATGCAAAATGTATGGTAATCCCTTGAATCTTGATTAATACACTTTCACATGCCTTATGAAATTTAGTTCCTGGTAAACTAATAATCTGGAGATCAGGGCTAGCATCTCCTCAGTCTTAAGTAGGGAATAAAGAAGTTAAAGGTTTATAAGGTGAGCGTAATCCTCCCTGGTATTTAATTCCATCTCATATTTTCAGTAAGTGAAGAGTGATTGGATTATGTATATGAGCAGAAGGATTTACCTGTATTAGGTTGGTAACTATGTAAATGGATGTAGTCTAACACTTCTAGCAATGTCCACAAGGGGGAGCTCATGCTCCTCAAGAACAGTAATTTGAGCTGTGTGATAATACCTAGAGATATTAAGGACAACCAAGTGTTTATTAGCCATGTGTTGCAACATTATGGTTTCAGCAATTCTTGAGCATGAACAGCTCCAGATGAAATTAGGCACAATTTTTTTGTAAGGTTGTTCAACTTTCTTTTTATTGAGATTCAAACATGCAGAAACAAAAATGCAAACAAGCGAAGAGGTTGGCGATAAATGACAAAGGAAAGCAATAAACATCCATATTCATAACAAAGAGTATGAGGGTCAGGCAGCAGTGTCAAGTACAAAAAGTGACAGGTGTAGTGCTTTGCAGATTTGCAAAGAATTTCAGAAGGTTTTAACTGTGTCTATAATCTGGTTAATTCGGTTATGTGAGGGAATAATCTGCTCTAGAGAACAGGAAGGGTTTCAGTTTCTAGAAAGACACAAGAGACGGCACACCACTGGCTGCAAACAATTTTGCTGTATTGGAACAAGTACACTACATGTTACGGATATTACATCCTTCCTCAGGTGTTAAACAGCAAATGAAACATGCATACACCATTATATATCATCAGGAGGGCAACCACACCCATCTTGGCTAACTCCACCCTCTCCCATAATCACCAATGTCCATCCCTAGAAAAAGCCTTCACAATCATATGGCACTCCAACAGGCTACCAATAAAACATAAAAGGAACTGACCGTCATCCAGGCACTTCCTACAGTGGACTGCCACTACTCCACCTAAAAATGACATGCAATAAATAGATAACATGTATAAACTGGCAACATTAAATTAGCATCTAAGAATCATACAGTGTAGCATTTTAATTCAGTATACCAACATCTTTTTTATAAAAAACATTTGAGAGGTAACCTCTCGTTCATACCCCTCGGGGCTACTACATCCAACATATGTATCCATCTGGATTCTTTTTGTTTCAGTAGTTTCTCTAAATCACCCTCTCTATTAGATGGGTTTAGTGACTCCAAAACACACCATCTCAGCTGTGCTGCACTATGTCCACTAGCAGCAAAGTGTCTCGCTACCGAGGTGTCATAGTTCTTTCGTTCACCCTCAGCAAATTTGCTGATGGCCCTCTTGTGTTCCTGTATCCTAGTCCTCACTGCTCTGGTGGTCTCTCCAACATACATTAGCCCGCAAGGGCATTTAAGCCCATAAATAGCCCAGGGTGTAGAACAATAATGTCTTCCTTTGATAGTAATTTTACGCCCAGTGTGTGGGTGACAAACAGCCTCACCTTTAATGATGCCACTGCACACATTGCAATTGAGACACGGATGTGTCCCTGTTTTGCCTGTGCTCACCTCATCCCTCCTGGGGGAAGTGTCAGTGTGCCTGACACTATCCTGAATGGTACTACCCCTTCTAATCGAAAATATAGGCTCCTCCTTAAATAGTGCCCCAATGTCTTTGTCTGTACTTAACAGAGTCCAAAATCTGCGTATGGAGTCTTTAATTAATGTAGTATTTTTTCCCCAAGTTAGTGACGAATGGTATCCCCTTGGAGCTATTCCCTCTGGAGGATCTATGTAGTAACTTGGACCTGTCGATGGCTCGCACCTCCTGTCTAACCTTCTCAATTTTGGAAACCTCATAACCTTTTTGTTTGAATTTATAACAAATGGACTGGCTGGCCCAATCATAATCATCAATGTTAGTGCAGATACGTCTGGCCCTAAGGAACTGCCCCCTCGGTATGGCCTTGACTACATGACTATTATGATGGCTATCATGCCGCAACAAATTGTTGCGGTCTGTGGGCTTACAATACAGTTTAGTTACAAACTGCCCTTCTGATGCCTTGATGGAGACATCCAGAAAGCTCACACTCTCCCTGGATGCCTCCATAGTGAATTTGATGGTAGGATGCATCCGATTCGCCTCCTCAACCATCTCAAGGAGCAATTCCTTAGGACCTTTCCACAACAGTAAAATGTCATCCACAAAGCGGAAGTACTGCACAATGTACTTTTCATACAGCGGATTTTTCAAAAACATAGAACGTTCAAGAGATTCCACAAAGATATTTGCAATAGACGGGGCTGCTGGTGATCACATACTAGCTCCCTGACGCTGCAAGTATATGTCATCATGAAACTTAAAGTAGTTCGAAAATTGTTTGCAGCCAGTGGTGTGCCGTCTCTTGTGTCTTTCTGGGTATTGCCTAAAGCCGTTGGAGCGATCCGGCTGGGACAAGGCACCGGCTTAAGTTACAGGTTTGTCTGACCTGCTACACGCGCTTTCCAGGCATTTACAGTGTGAGGGTTTCAGTTTCTGCCTGCGTTTTTGTAATTTGCTAAAGATTTCTGGGTCTCTCCCAGAAGCATGCACCAGTTTCAACCTCCTGATTTCCCTCTTCAGAGGGATGTTTTTTTTTGTACAGCTACCCCTTGGAGTCTAGAGGTACGTTTGATTACTTGACCCCTGATTGTGGCCTTGTGGGTTGCCCATCGCCTGTGAAGTGTCTTGAAGGGGAGTTTAAACAAAATAACTCGTAGTATCCTTCTGAAGCGCATGCGCCATGTCAGGGTTTGTAAGGAGGGAGTAATTAAGTCTTCACTGTGGTGGGGAATTGGGGGCGTAACAAAGCTAATTTTGCAACCACTGGGGCGTGATCAGACCACGAGATCTCTAAGATTTCGGAGACAGTAACTGAATCAATTAGTACTGCGTCCATCAGAATGTAGTCAGTATAGGTATAACTTTTGTTGAGGGTGCAAATAAAACATGTTTCCCCTCTCCAGTGGGTGGAGGGCCCCCCAAACATCCCATATGTTTGTGTCAGCAAGTAATTGGGTGAGAGATTTAGCAGAAGATGGGTCTGTGGGTGCCGAGGCTAGACTGGTCAAGTGAAGAATTAAAGTCACCAGCTATTATTAATTTAAGTAGGTGGAGATTTTGTCTGTAAAAAGAGCTGAGAAGAATAGTCTTTGACACTTAGAGGCAGCATACACAGAGTCCAGTGTTAGAGAGGAACCAAGAATCTCACCCACAACAATTGGGTATCGTCCACAAGGATCTCTTATCACATTATCGACGTTCAGGGGTACCCTCTTGTGGACCAAGATGGCAACCCTACACCTCTCATGCATAACTGAGGCATAATAGATGGTAGGGTAAGACTTATGCCAAAATGTAGGTTCCCTACCGCATTTAAAATGGGTCCTTTGAAGCATTACGATGTCAGCCTATAAGTTCTAATTATACAGCACTCTGTCAGAGAGTGCCGAGGGTTGAGAGAAATGAGGACTTTATGGGATGCATATATGGAGAGCTAACTGGGAGGGATAAGCTGGCCGGCTATCACTAGCCTAAGTGTGAATGTCTCTACATTGTTTTTGTATGGTTTTTACGTGCAGTGGCTGGAGCATGTACTGGTGCAGTTCTTTATAAGAATAGTTGTTTGGGCAAAACTGTCATCTTGACTTCTGAATTCTTTCACAGCGGAGAAACAAAAAATTTCTCCCAACTTTCCACTTTAGTTCTCTAAAATAGTTCCGGAAAGTTGTTAGGATGTAATATTGTGTAGACGTTAATGAGCTTCCCAGGTACCGCTGGAAATTGTACGTTTGTTTGTGGGAGGATACAGTGTGTTGTGCGAGAGATATGTTTAGTGCCATTGATTTCAAATTATTGATGCAGAGTCCAGGTATCCTCTGGAACGTATGCCATGTATTTTTTTAATGTATTTTCTTATTTCAAAATGAGTGTCTAAATGACCATAATTTATTCACAAAATATCGGCACTTTCTTTACAGAAGATATGTCCTTATTGGTGAGGCTTGCACAACAGAGAGGATGCTGGGATTTTAAGTCGGCACACAGTATGGAAGCACTGTTAGGATGTATGCAAGACAGCACAAATGAGGTAAGACTACATTGATACCTTAAAGAGACTCCGTAACAAAAATTGCATCCTGTTTTTTATCATCCTACAAGTTCAAAAAGCTATTCTAATGTGTTCTGGCTTACTGCAGCACTTCATACTATCACTGTCTCTGTAATAAATCAATGTATCTTTCCCCTGTCAGACTTGTCGGCCTGTGTCTGGAAGGCTACCCAGTTCTTAAGTGTTGTGGTTCAGCTATGAACTTCCCCTTCCAGGCCCCTCTATGCACACTGCCTGTGTGTTATTTAGGATTAGAGCAGCTTCTCTCTTCTCTCTTATCTTTTACAAGCTGGATAAATCGTCCTCTGAGCTGGCTGGGCTTTTACATACTGAAGAATTACAGACAAGGGCAAAGCTGTTTGCAGGAAGAAACAAGCAGCCTGAAACTTCAGTGCATGAGAACAGGGGGAAAGAAACACACAAATGATCTCTTGAGAGATTCAAAAGGAAGGCTGTATACAGCCTGCTTGTGTATGGATGTATTTTCTATGTGTGGACATACTGTACATCAACCTACTTCCTGTTTTGGTGGCCATTTTGTTTGTTTATAAACACACTTTTTAAAACCACTTTTAATGCGGCGAGGAGCGGCGAAATTGTGTCAGAGGGTAATAGATGTCCCCTAACGCACTGGTATGTTTACTTTTGTGCGATTTTTAACAATACAGATTCTCTTTAAAGCGGAATATAACCCTGCATTTCAACTTTGCTCTAAAATATTATTTACAGCATATTATATGCAAAAAACATTTTTTTTTTTTACTAGACCAGCATTGGACGGGTTACACACAGAGGTTTAAAGTTCCGTGGAGAGATATGCAGAAGTTCAGATAGATACATTCTATTTAGTTGAATGTATATATTGATAAATGTTACACACTCTTTGGCTGTCCTCCAAGCTCCTTCTCAGTGAGAGAGATGAGTCACATTCAACACTTAGATACATTTATGTAAACAAAATGTATCTATTTCAGCTTTGGATGCGTCTGCAGAAATCTCCAGGAACTTTAAAGCCCTGTGTAACCCTTCCAATGCTGGTCTAGTAAAAAAAAAATGCTGGTTGCATATAATATACTGTAAATAATGTTTTAGAGCAAAGTTGAAATGCAGGGTTATATTCCACTTTAAGGTACTTTGGGTGGCAGTTTTGGTATGATCGCTGCACAGACATGCAGTTCAGCTTGAGGCTGAGGAGTGTGTACTTCTCTATGGAGAGGAAGGCATGGAGTTAGGCAAGCGGTACCATGAGATGGGACAATGGTCCATCCAATTGGAGAAAGAGAAAGCCAGTGACATCATAAAAAAACTTTACACTCTTTAGATTCCTGGGCTAAACAATCACAATTATTAATTGTAAACATGGAATATCTTAAGTGTGTACATAGCTTAATACATAATGCATAATGGTGTGCTGAAACTACTTTTACATAAAACGTTTTGTATTTTTGTTGTATCTTTATGATTGATTACCTCTGTATTTGTAATGTTTACATTTACTATTTGATTCCTATGTAATGCCTAGTACACACCATACAATTTCCTGTTAAGTCTCGTACACACGTCGGATTTTTCCAAACGACCAGTCGTTTGGACGTTTGAACGGCAAATCGGGCGTGTGTACGATCGGTCGTTCAGCTGATAAGACAGGTTTTGACGGATCCGCTTGGCAGATAGTTCAAATCCAGTCTTATCAGCTGAACGACCAATCATACACACGCCCGATTTGAAGTCCAAACGACCGGACGCTCAAACATCCAAACGACCGGTCGTTGGAAAAATCAGACGTGTGTATGTACCTTTAGATTTTTCTGTTAGATTATTTTCTGTAAAGTACTGGTAGAGAATGGTCATTATCTCTGTTGCATTGTCTTCTGGTTATCTCCTGCTGAGTAGAACAATGCTTAATTGCTAGGCAGATAGATGGTTAGATAGATCATTTCCAACATGTTGGAAATTATCTATCTGACTGGTAAATCTAAGGTACATACACACGTCGGATTTGCGAAAACGACCCGTCATTCGGATGTCCAAACGACCAGTCATTCGGACGTCAAATCGGGCGTGTGTACAGTCTGTGGTTCAGCTGATAAGACCGGATCACTCAAGTCCGGCCTTATCAGCTGAACCACAGACTGTACACACGCCTGATTTGACGTCCGAACGACCGGCCATTTGCGCAAATCCGACGTGTGTATGTACCTTTACAGAAAATCTAATGCTGGGAATACACGGCTCGATTTTGAGCCAACTAGATGGCTCGATAATTTCCGACATGTCCGATCTTCCGCCCGATCGTTTCCGCGCTCGATTCTGCAGGGAGGACAATGGGAAAAGATAAGAAAGACGACCGAAAGGTAAGAAAATCGCCTGCTGAATCAAGCGTGGAAAACGATCGGCGCGGAATCGAGCGGCAAAATCGAGCCGTGTATGCCCAGCATTACAGAAAATTGTATGGTGTGTACCTAGCATCATGCTTAATTTTCCATCTGATCGTTTTTTCCGCTCGATTCTGCACTCTATTCTATTATCTTCCGCTTGTTTTTCTTATCTTTTTCCATTCACGTCTTTGAGAAATCGAGCGCAGAGTCGATCGGAAGGAATATTGGACTATGGGAATTATCTATCAGATCCATCTATCGAGCAGAAAAACGTTAGGCGTGTACCCAGCACTAGAAGAATGTCCCCTTCCTCACCATGATGCTTTGACCTTAACAATTCCAGCCAGATGTAAATCACTGGTCATGTGATAAGTAACTACAGCAATGTTCCTTCTCCCCAGCCTTCAGCCGCACAGATTTCAGTACAATACAAAATCAGGCAGTAATCATAAGCACAGTCAAGGGTAGCATGGTATATCCAAGATTCCATCTTTTCAGGGAGAGTTCACCTCTTGTGGACCAGCAAGTCAGTAGCCAAACTGGTATATGCAGTATCTGTACTGAGTGAGAAAGATTTTCGGACCCACGTCCGACCCGATTAGCCACATGCTTGTTTCAGGTTGTTTGATTCAGACACTACCACAACCAAAGAGATCAAAGGGGCTACCAGGCAACTGGTATTCTTTAAAAGGAAATATATGCCAGCCTCTTTAACCCTCTCACTACAGGTTCCTTTTAATTATTAATTTTAGGCAGGTATGTATGTCCCTTGTTACTTACAGATCCGAGAGATGGCAGCTGACTTGCTGTCCAGGTTTTTCCTGCCTGCCCCACGTACACTGGTCATAGCGCTGTTTCAGCTGGGCAAGAACTATCTGTGCAGTCCACGTGTACCATTGGCAGAGGCGGGCGCTCTCATAATGAAGACATTACTACAAAGGTAAGTGTAAAGGAAGTGCTGCTCAGTGGGTGCAGGACAAAAGTTGTGGGACCATAGCCAGAAAAAGATCATTATCATTTAAGCCGGTTGCACACCTGAGGTTTGTGGTGCATTGAAATACTTCATATGACCCTGTGCCACTGTGCGTGGACAGGGGGATATGCATAGGCCCGCCCCCTGGCTAGTGATGTACTCTCTGCTTGGCAGGAAGTACGTCACTGGGATTCCCATCTGTCCACACGAGTGCTGTGTCGCACTGCACTCCTGTTGTGCACACTTGCTGCGTCGCCCATTGACTTGCATTGCTGCATAATCCGTGCGGCAGGCATGGATCATCAAGTCTGCTGTAACCTGCTGCAGACTTTTGCACAATAGGAGAAAGAGGCACCCAGGAGTATATAAAACTAAGCTAAAAACACTAAAATCGAGAAAAGGGGGAGGTGGCTTATCTCAATAACTCTGGCTGTTAACACCTTTGGCACTGTATTGTCCTGGGGAAGTGGGCTTAGACCCACAAAACACGTTGCCCGGGCTAATACATTTTAATGACATATGTGACTGTTATTGAGGTAAGCCACGTCCCTGTTTTCTCGATTTTAGTGTTTTTAACTTTTTTTTTAGATATACTCCTGGGCACCTTTTTCTCCTTTTGTGCTGTTTATACCACCCAACCCAGTTTTATGCCCAGTTTGGAGGGTACTTTCAGGGTACTACCACTGTGGAGGCGAGCAAGTGTCTTTTTCTCAAGAGAGCGAACGTATCCAGTCCAGTGGACACCCCGAGGGGAGACGAGTAAACATCTCCACCTGCTCTAACCCTCCTGGCGGTATGAAAAATTCCGCCAGGAGGCAGCGCAGCAGTTATTTTTTTTTTTTTAAATCATGTAGCGAGCCCAGGGCTCGCTACATGATAGCCGCTTCGATCGCCTACATGATCGCCTACATGATAGCCACTTCGATCGCCTTCGGCGATCTCCGACCAGGTAATCCCGTTCAAAGAACGGGATTTCCTGGAGGGCTTCCCCCGTCGCCATGGCGACGGGGCGGGATGACGTCACCGACGTCGGGACGTCATTGGGAGTCCCGATCCACCCCTCAGCGCTGCCTGGCACTGATTGGCCAGGCAGCGCACGGGGTCTGGGGGGAGGGCCCGCGCGCCGCGACGGATAGTGGCGATCGGGCGCGGGGCGGCGGCGATCAGTGTGCTGGCGCAGCTATCAAAGTGCTAGCTGCGTCCAGCAAAAAAAAAGTATGCAAATCAACCGAGCAGGGCCGGAGAAAACCTCCTGCGCGGCTTACCCCGAACTACGTTCGGGGTTACCGCCAGGAAGGTTAAGTGGTCGGTTGCTCTTCATGCAACCCACCTTTGTGAGTAGTCCTGTATCATACTTATTATTTTTCATTACATATTGCGCTATGTGGGCTCCCATTGTCTCTGGTCTTATTTTTTAAGGTGCCAAGATACCCTTTACTTTTACGCTGCAGACTTTGCATTGGGATTGTGGCGATTTTTCAGATTTACTTCTGGTGCTCCATAGACTTGCATGTCCCTTGCAGCAGGGGTGTGGTGAGGAAGCGTAACCCGGGCGGACGCTGGGTGCACATACGCAAGGGGCTTTAAACATAAAAATAATGGATTAGATCTGTCCAGTCTTCACTTCACAGTAGTGATTTTGCCTATGTTGTGATTAATGCTGTAATAGTACGACTTTGGGAAACCTTGCATATTGCAATATCATCATTTTATAATCTGTGGTTCAGGCCTGATGCTGTTTTGCTGCTGACTGATGATGTTCCTCTGACTGCTTTGGGCCTGGTGACATTTCTTACCAAAATGCTGGAAGATCACTACTGCTCTGCACAGGAGAATCTATTAAAAGCCGCAAGTACAAAGCCTATGCAAGGTACGGTCTGATCTAGTGCTGTAAAAAGGAAATTTAGAGACTAGACATTATCACTGATAGAAAGACTGAGGCTACGTTCACAGTTAGACATTATTGTCCTACGTAAATAAAGTGTTATAACACAGGTTACCACACTGCAATGTTAAGCCTATGCGACGTTCCCAGTGCGACGTTAACGTTGCGTTGTGTATGTTGTGTTATGGTAACCCACTGCTACAGTGCTTTACCTCTAAACGCAGACGTTAAAGTGTACCACAGATGAAGTAAACTAAAATTTTATACATACCTGGGGCTTCCTCCAGCCCCATCCGCACTGATCGCTCCCACGCCGCCGTCCTCAGTCTTCTCCCTCTTCTCTTTCGGGTCCTGTAAGTTCGGCTAGTCTGAGCAAGTGCAGTGCCTCTCCGGCGGAGAATAGTACTTTATTATCCGTCTTTATTTTTGTTTAAAGCATAATAACCTTGAAACAAAAAATATTTCTTTGTTACAGCTGATCCTGCAATAAATCTGCAGTGTGTCTACTTTTCTGCTTTTGAAGAGAACCAGAGACGAAGCACCCTCATGTATTTTACCATATATATCAGTGGGAACATTCGAGAAAACACCTACCCTGCTCTCTGTTTCATTCTTCACTGCTCAGCCTGCTTCTAATCAGCCCTGATAAAATACCGGACTGAGCATTCAGTCTGGCTTTGTTGAGGAATCCTTATAGCTGAGACTGTCTTTTCTGATGTCTTTTCAAGCCCAAGCCTGCCCCCTTGTGGCTCTGCTATAATGACTCACCTATAATGATTCCTCAACAAAGCCAGACTGAATGCTGAGGAGCAGTGAAGAATAAAACAGAGAGCAGGGTAGGTGTTTTCTCTAATGTTCCCACTGATATATAAGTCTCTGGTTCACTTTAAGCAGGCATAGGGTTAACATCCTGTGTTTACTCTGCCAAGCATGCCGAGATTCCTTAGCTGATACAGCTAAAAGTTTAAATTACATTTGTGATTAGTCACAGATTTCTTTGTTTTCATTCTGTCCTGTGCAAGAGCTCACGTCCACTTGAAAAGAAACTATCCCACTGTCCTCTTCCCCGCTGTTCCCAGTACTGGGTAATCTGCTTTCCCCAAAAGACCTCTGGAATGACACATTTAAGCTTATGGACCATTTCCTACAGTTACCCTTCAGGTAAATAAAACATATTTAGGAATCCTGGAGTAGTGGAGGGAACTTAGACCCTCTCAGACAGGAGCTTTCCTGAGCTTATGTAAAAGTGGTTTAGTTTGTTTTTTGTCCACAACAAACGGTATTTGGATCTGTTTTATGTCAAATATTCATCATTTTCCTTATATAGGCAAGAGGGAGCAGTGGCAGAATAACGATGCTAAACCGTCCTGTTTGTTAATTGGCTGATCGTTGTGACCTGTTTGCACTCTACATGTAGGTGTGCTTTCTGCTCTGCGATTATGTCTGCTGGAGGTGCCTTGTGTGTCAGATTCCCTCTCCCAGGCTCACCTTGCCACAAGTTGGTGGAGTCTGCTTCAGAAACTAGTGAACTTGCTGCAGGAGATCACATCCTTCATCCTAGGCATGCTGCATAAATCATGGGGGAATGAACCTGCAGGTAAGCCATCCTGGTGATAAGATGTAAAATAACTGCAAAGTCGAATTGCAGCAAATTCGAAAATAAATACCCATCACACTCTGTGGCATATAACGCTGCAAACGCCTTTTTTTTTTGTTTTGAAGTTCACATGACAATACCTACAGGAAGCTGCAGCACTTTGCTATGCATGTGCATAGCAATTGCCATAGCAGCTGTTAAAGAGACACTGAAGCGAAAAAAAAATTATGATATTATGATTTGCATGTGTAGTACAGCTAAGAAATAAAACATTAAGATCAGATACATCAGTCTAATTGTTTCCAGTACAGGAAGAGTTAGGAAACTCCAGTTGTTATCTCTATGCAAACCAGCCATTAACTCTAAAAGTGGCCATACACTGGTCGATTTGCCATCAGATTCGACCAACAGACAGATCCCTATCTGATCGAATCTGATCAGAGAGGGATCGTATGGCCACCTTTACTGCAAACAGATTGTGAACCGATTTCAGCCTGAAACCGATCACAATCTGTTGTGGTGGTGGTGCTGCTGCCGCCGCTCCCCCCCCCCCCCGCCGCATACATTACCTGCTCCGCCGGCGCGACTCCAGGGTATCTCTCCGCTCTTCTTCTCCGCTCTGGTCTCCGGCTCCAGCATGCTTCACTTCTTCCTGCCCGGCAGGAAGTTTAAACAGTAGAGCGCCCTCTACTGTTTAAACTTCCTGCCGGGCAGGAATAAGTGAAGGCATGCCGGAGACCAGAGCGGAGACGAGCGGAGACGAGCGGGGGCAGTCGCGCCGGCGGAGCAGGTAATGTATGCGGGCTCTATTGCGTCGGTCGTCGGGCACTCGAACGCCGCTAGCGATGCGCTCTTTACCCGCGGGCGATCGACGGTAATTTTCCGCACGGCGCGATCGACGGGATCGGACGAAATGAATCGAAATTCGGCGTGTAGCGCGAACGATTGGCAGCAGATTCGATCCCAGTGATCGAATTTGCTGTCGAAACGGCGGTAAATCGGGCCAGTGTATGGCCAGCTTAAGTCTTAGTCGTGGAGAGGGCTGTTATCTGACTTTTATTATCTCAACTGTAAGTGAACTGTTTACTTTTTCTCTGCTAGAGGAGAGGTCATTACTTCACAGACTGCTCTGAAAGACTCATTTTTTTTTTTCCAATTTAAATTTTTATTTGGATTTTCAGAACAATACAAATAATACAAATAAGGCATTTGTTTCATAAACTACATGGCTTATCAGAAAACAGTTGTGTCCTTAGTGATATGATAACGAAAACATGGTGGCTTGTAAGATATGTTTAGTCCATACATTATGCTGAGACGACGACGAAAAGTCTTTGTCCCTGTATGATAAATGGTTTAATACAGTAATTATACAGTTATTTCGTGAATGTTAATATCCTTCATCATATATCCCCCTTACTCCTGGTTTGTAAGTTCAGAGTGACAATGTGTGTGGTAGGATGTTTACTATCTGGAGAGGGCTGATCGTTTAAGGAAAGTAGGGTTGCCTATCCTCCGTCAGCTTAGTAGGTTCATTGATTAGATGTTACTCGGCCTCCAGCGAGACTCCAGGTGACGGTGGTACCTAGGGTAGGTGTTCAAAGGTTGTTGGGTATGGTGTGTCGGGTTGGAAGCACTGTTCCAGGGGCTATGCCAACTTCCTGTTGAGTGCTTATACCAGTTATATAACCTTAGACACACCTATATTTACTAGAGTCTAGTTCCCCTTGTACTAAGGTATTGGTATGATATGATTCAGGATATGATTCACGGTATTATTTTAATAAGCCAGGATTAATTTGCACAGAACCCTAGAGTGCTATAGTACTCTATACAAGACATAGAAGAAATATTTAAGCCTTATTGTAGTTAATCTAGTAATAAACACGAACAGAAAAACACGAACAGAAAAAACAGGATATAGGCTGAACTAGAACATTAGGTGAACCGAAAAGTTCCATACAATGATGGGTTGCTGTGACATCCTGGTTACGGTGACTCAGAAAGAAAGGTTGTACCGCGAGTGGGTATCAGTGGACGGCTTAAACTTATCTCTCGAGGCTTATTAGGTGGTCTATGGAGGGGGGGGGGGGGGGTTAAGTGTTTGTGTTACTGTGGAAGGTTGATGCCCAGCTGATGAAAGACTCATTTTGAATGCTGAGTGTTGTGTAATCTGCACATATTATAGAATGATGCAATGTTAGAAAAAACACTATATACCTGAAAATAAAAGTATGAGAATATTTTCTTTGCTGCTAATCTTCTAGTAATTATTCATAGTACACAACCAATTCACTATATCATATTATTTTTTTCCGCTTCAGTGTCTCTTTAACCTCCTCAGCGGTATGGACGAATATATCCGTCCATCACCGCCGGAGGTCGCCGCTCAGGCCCTGCTGGGCCGATTTTCATCAAATAAAAAGCAGCACACGCAGCCGGCACTTTGCCAGCCGCGTGTGCTGCCTGATCGCCGCCGCTCTGCAGCGATCCGCCGCGAGCAGCGGCGAAAGAGGGGCCCCCCAGCCGCACCGAGCCCTGCGCAGCCGGAACAAAAGTTCCGGCCAGCGCTAAGGGCTGGATCGGAGGCGGCTGACGTCAGGACGTTGGCTGACGTCCATGACGTCACTCCGCTCGTCGCTATGGCGACGATGTAAGCAAAACAAGGAAGGCTGCTCATTGCGGCCTTCCTTGTTTATTCTGGTCGCCGGAGGCGATCAGAATGACGCTTCCGGAGCGCCCTCTAGTGGGCTTTCATGCAGCCAACTTTCAGTTGGCTGCATGAAACAGTTTTTTTTAAATTAAAAAAAAAACCCTCCCGCAGCTGCCCTGGCGATCTTAATAGACCGCCAGGGAGGTTAAGTAGCTCTGGAGCTGTGGTGGGCCCACCTTCCCGGTTCACTGCCTTTGATGTTTTGCTTTTTCTTTTATTTACCCTTTGGCCACCAGTCACTTTTTTGGTTTGCTATCAAATAGCTTTATTGAAAGCTTAACTAGTTCACACTGGGCGCTTTGGTAGCATCAGCAAAAAGCTGTTTTTTCACTGTACAGGAAAGCGATTTAGGAGTGATTGCGTTTTGTGATTCAATAACATTAAAATGCAATTGCTCCAAAATCGCTCCAAAAATGCTGCATACACCATCAGCAAATCGCTAATCACTGGCGATTGCTCCAGTGTGAACTCTACCATTGACTTGCATTAACAGCAGCATTTTGCTGATCGCCAGTGATCAGCAAATTGCTGAAAAATCGCCCAGTGTGAACTAGGCCTAAAAGAAAAAACGATACACATTTTAAATTTGGGCAGCAGATCTGTGGGGGAGGGTTGAAGATGTGGTATTTCGAATACTGTATTAAGGAGACGGGTTTCCAAACACAGCTGTCTGCAGGTTCTGCATCTGTACTGCGAAGGGCCTAGACATCTGTCTCCTTCACATACGGGGTCTATTCACTAAAGCGTGATAACTGCTATCACTGCAGTTATCACACGATCTGCGCGCGCAAAAGGTTACTCCGCGTGATAAGCAGAGGTTTGCGCGCGATCAGGTGTGCGCTGCACGTGAAACGCGCACTTGACCGCGAGCAAAAATCCGCTTATCACGCGGAGTAACCTTTTGTGTGCGCAGATCGTGTGATAACTGCAGTGATAGCAGTTATCACGCTTTAGTGAATCAACCCCTCTGTGTGCACTATACATTGTATTTGCTTGTGCATTGCCATGTCCATCAGGAAAGGTGAAGAAAGCCTGGGTTTGATGGCCTATCAGAATTTTGCCTTGGGGCCCCATGATTTCTAGCTACACTTCTGCTTGTATGTCTGAGTGGATGAGCTGATTGTAAAAAGTCATGTAGATCTGTTATTCTTCTTAGATATCTTGGAATTTGACCCATTTGTATTGTAACTTTAGTTCAGCTTTAAGGGCCCGTTCACACTGGGGGAATTTTCTGCAGCGTTACAGCAGTTTGCTGATCACCAGCAATGCGCTGTATATAATGTATCCCTAAGGGATCATTCACACTGCAGCACTTGCAATTTGTGGAAAATCGCAAACGTGCTGCATGTAGCATTTTTTAAGCAATCACAACGCAGTTTAATCATTAAATGAGAATCGCATAGTTAATTGGTTGTACAAGCGCCACAAAATCAATTTGCAATTGGAAATGGCCCCTGAGGCCGGTTTCAGACTACCGGCTGGCGTTAGAGGTGCGGTCCAGGGACTGCACTGCCACTGTTAAAAACAGGCCTTCAGAGATTACCACGTTAGTATGCGGTAATCTCCGTCTGGCATCCGGCCAAGCAGGAAGTGACGCTCACTTCCTGTGGCTGAAGCAATCACGTGCGCGGAAGCCTGCTGCGAAAAATACGCTTCCGTGCATGCGCAATGCATAAAACTTGCGGCAGGTTTTCACACACGCGTTGCCATAGACTTACATGACTTCCGGCCTGCTGCAGGTTGCTGCAGAACCGCACAGTAACATAGATCTATCCTTGCGCCAGGGATGTGGTGAAAACATCACTTCCGTCACATTGCGCTACATCGTGTCAGTATGAAAGGCCCCATAGATTTTCATTGGGGTGAGGTAAAATGACCACACCGGCCCAGTGAGGAATGCCTCTAAGAGTCACAGTTGAAGAGAAGTGTCAAGCGGTTCTTTGTTTCTCCTGTATATTCACAGTGATGCTGACAAGCCACCTCCAGTGTTGTTAACCACACTTTTGATTCCATAGAATTTGTAAGCGTTAGAGCAGCAGTGACTAGCTAATGGCTGCCTCATTTTCACAGATATTGCGGCCCCTTCCTTTGAAGATATGGGCAATGCAGTCCGTGCCCACATTGCACATAGCAAAGGTCTGGAGGAAGTACAAAGCGATATTTTCCTGTCAGAAGAGCACAGCCTCATCATGACTTGCTGTTGGGTCTCGTTAAAGGTAAAATCCAGAAGGAAGTATAAATGCATCTGAAGAGATTGATCGTGTATAAAACGGTGCATCTTTCTTCTTCTGCACCTAATTCTAATAGGAGATTGGAATGTTCCTTGGTCCACTAGTGGAGAAACTGATGTCTAGTTCCCTGATCGCTGCCTCTGCAGTAAAAGACTCTGTGGCTACGTATCATGATATATTCATGAGGTGCCGGCATTGGGTAAGTCCCATAGTGCTGATTCTTCAGCCATTCTTTTAAGACATAATGCATAGACATTTAGACAGTTATTACTAACATAAATAAAACCTCCATGACTGGACAAATACCGCTACAGGTATGTATTGGAAGAAGTTACATGGAGGCTGATCTACACCTCCTTATGGGTGCTGTGTATGGTTAGACATCACCAATGCATATACAGCTGCTGCAGAATCTATCACTGCACACTGTAACACAGTAGCAAAGCTTAAAGAGAGCCCAAGGTGGGCTAAAAAAAAAAGTAGGCTACCTGATCCGCAGGGCTGAGCAGATCAGGTAGCCACAAAAAAAACGCTGCTCCCTGCTGCTCCTGTGGGCTGCAATAGCGCACTTTCACTTGCATGACCGCTGGGTCACAACACTGCGCTGAGACTGTGTTGTCTCTCAAAGCGTGCAGGGAGGTGGGGGAGTGGCAGGGGGCACGGCCAGGGAGAGAGAGCTGCCCAATGGCAGCTCAGGAAACCAGTGGCGTAGCTAGGGTATTTGACACTCGGTGCGGATTATTTACAAACACCCCCTCCCAAATGAATTTGAAATTCATGAAATGCAGCAAACAATACCTCCAATACATGCAATGAGGCAAACGTTACCTCCGACGCATTAAATGCTGCAAACTTTACCTCCCACACATGCAATGAGACAAACGTTAACTCCCACACATGAAATGCAGTAAATGATACCTCCGACACATGCAATGAGGCAAACATTACCTCCCACACATATCACAATGCAGTAAAAGTTTCCTCCCTCACATGACATTCAGCAAAAAGGTCAAATGCAGCAAACAGTACCTCTGACACATGTAAAATACACATATACATTATCCCACAAATATGAAATGCAGCACATTTTACCTCAAAATAAAAATGCATCAAATGTCCCCTACACTGGGTGCTGGTGGGGTGGCATGGAGCTGCTAAGTGGGATGGGTGGGTGACACTGGGTGCTTCTGGGAGGGTGACTCTGGGTGGGAAGAGGGTGACACTAAGTGGGAAGGGTGGTGCTGGGTGGTAGGATGGTGACACTGAGTGGGACGTAAGACATTGGGTGGGAGGAGGCTGACACTGGGTGGGAAGAGAGGGACACTAGGTAGGAGGAGGGGGACACTAAGTGGGAGGAGGGAGACGCTGAGTGGGGAGGGTGAAACTGGGTAGGGAGGGTGACACTGGGTGGGAGGAGAGTGACACTGAGTAGGGAGGGCGACACTGTGTGGGAAGAGTGATACTGAGTAGGGAGGGTGATGCTGGGTGAGAGGAAGGTGACACTGGGTGGGTGGGAAGAGGGTTACAGTGGGTTGGGAGGGTGGCTGCTCTGCTGCAGTGCCGCGCTTCGGCGCGCCCCCGTGCTGTTCCCCGGTAGCCCTGGGATCAGTGAACGGGAACCTGGTTCCCGATCACCGATTTGTGTCTCCAGCAGAAAAACCGAAGCGCTCTTACTAGAGGCTTCAGTCTTTCTGCACGTAAAATTTTCCGCGTCCTCCTTGTGCTTCCGGTTAGCGAGAAGCACAAGGAGAAAAAAAACTCAAGGTGGCCATCTTGTGGCCAAATAGGAAAACTACATCTACATATTTTTTACATTACAATTTACACATATAATAACATTAAAAATTAACTGTTTATTTCCCACACCAAAATATTACCCAAATAAAATTGTTAATGTAAAAAAAAAATTACAATTAAAAAAAAAAAGACATAAATAGTTACATAAGGGTCTGAACTTTTTAAATATGCATTTGAAGGGGGTATACTATGAACATTTTTTAAATTATAAGCTTGTAAATAGTGATGGATGCAAAACGGGAAAAATGCACCTTTATTTCCAAATTGGCGCCATACGTTGTGATAGGGACAACATTTAAATGGTGTCATAACCGAGACAAACAGGCAAATAAAATACATAGGTTTTAATTATGGTAGTGTGGATTATTTTAAAGCTATAATGGACGAAAACTGAGAAATAATGAATTTTTTCCATTTTTTTTCTTATTAATCCTGTTAAAATGCATTTATAAAAAAATAATTCTTAACAAAATGTACCACCCAAAGAAAGCCTAATTAGTGGCGTAAAAACAAGATATAGATCAATAAATTGTGTTAAGTAGTTATAAAGTTATTAGCAAATGAATGGGAGGTGAAAATTGCTCTGATGCATAAGGTGAAAAATCCCCGCGGGCTGAAATGGTTAAACGACATGTAAATTAGGTAAATTAGCATATCAGCCGCTGTGTTGGTCAGTGTGTACATGATGTGTGAACGACTTGTTTGCACTTCAAGTTGTTCAAACGACCAGTTTAAACGACAATCAAGCGAAAAGTTGGACATGTATACGCACCTTAACGGTTAGGAAGGATAGCTTTAAACAAAGTGAAAAGGAAATGGCTGCACTACAGGTCACACCAGATTTGTTTCACTTACTAACCTTTTTTTTTGTGTATGAATGTCCTGTAGGGGGCGGTAGATGGCTGCAGCACAGGATTTACCAAACTTTGCTCTTATTTGCTGCATCATAAAGACTCAAAGCTGAGAGACATACCAAAGGAAATGATGGAACAGGTATGAAGAGATAAAACCTTCTCCCTACTTATGATTTCATGGGCTACACCTTATATCCTTTCAGGAGGGGGGCCATATTTACCATAAGGCACTGTGGGCATGTGCCTACAGGCGCCTGATGATGGAGAGGCGGCTCATTCCCTGAGTGCATCTCTCCCTCCTACCCTATGCAGAGTCCTGATGAGAGTGTAAATGAGAGGTTACTCACCTGGGTCTCCACACTCCACTGACCAGATCTCCATTCAGTCAGGGGAACATCTAGCTACCTTATACTGAGGTTCCTCTAGCTACCTATTACTTGGGACCACCTCTAGCTACTTAATACTGAGGGCACTTCTGGCTGCCTAATGCTAAGGGGCACCTGTAACTACCTATGACAGGCAAGGGAGAAGTGACAGCCAGGCAAGCCAGCACAATTGGGGTGCAGTTTGGCAGGGGTTTGTATCTTTATGGAGGGTGAAATCAAGGGTGCCAGGACATCTGTGCCTATAGGCTCCTGTGAGGTAAATCCGGGCCTGATTGCTTGTGCACACTTTCAACTTGGGTCATTCAAAATCTTAATTTATGATAGTTTGAGGTGCTTTTACAAACTTTTTACTGGTTGTCCCTGCCAACCGCTCATTACCGAATGCGATTGTTAGTTCCTGCCGCAGGTGCCTGCATCACGCACCTGCATCACGCACTTGCGTGTTTTCCCGCCTCCCCTATCCATGAAGCAAAAAACACACTGCTCAGCTTGTTTGTACAGGAGAATGTCACCTGAACTGATCATACACTGCTGTCAGTTTTTGCACACTGCAGCCCAGGGAGTGTACATAAAGTTCTTGGCAGGATTGGGAATATATAGACACATCTTTATCTCATAATTTTAAATGTCACTTCAGGTACACTTTAATTTCAGATCCAGATCTGAACATTCACAACATCACATCAGATGTCTCTCTGTAACATGTTCTGCATCCTCTAGGTATTGGTGGTGGTGAAGTCACAGAACTCTCTGTCCGTCACTCGCAGAGCTGCGGGCATTCCTGTTTTCCTGCAGTGCATTCTATCCGCAGAGGGCCCACAGCATCCCTTGCTTGAAGCCTGCATTACGTCTTTACTAGCTTTAGCTAAAAAGCCCTTTCCCACCAGCTGGGACCAGACCAGAGACCTGCCTCAGGTAAGTGGTCCCAGGGAAAGGTGGAGCAGTAACACAGGTCATAGGACAGTGATGGAAAATGATGATTGTGTTGCTGGCCTATGTCTTCACAGGTGACAGCAGTTCATGCATTACAAAGCATGCTGCGCTCAGCAAGCCTTCGCTCCAGCTTGTTAAGCCGTGCTATTCCTCTGATGTCTCTGGCACTTGCCAGTCTGAGTTCCCCCTGCTGGGCCATGCGAAATGCAGCTTTGCAGCTTTTCAGTAAGTGATAGAATTTCTCATCTGTAATTCTGCTTTACTTGAATGGTCCTAACCTTATGGCTCTTGTCTGCAGCTGCTCTCACTGTTGGCATGCTGGAGTTGTCACGCAGTGACGTGGATAATGCTGTGCAGAGCACGCTGCATGTGGGAGCTCTGCTGAGGAGATTTCCATGTCTGCAGGATATTCTGCTTCAAGAGCTACCAGCTGCCAGTGAAGGAAAGAACATGCTGCATCCCAGTCTATATCCTATCCTCACCCTGCTTGCCAAACTACAACCCGGAGGAGACGCTGACGCCAGGTGCTGGTCTGTGTGTATAGTGTTCATAAAGGGACAGCAGAATTTAGGTAGAAATTACATAGAACTTTGTGGCTTTATGTCTGGTTAGCTTATTTCTCTGTTTTTATTAATTTGTATAACAGTTGGATATGTTGCAAATGCTGCAAGTAAAAGGGACATCCCCTTGTTTTTTTTATTTTTAAAAGTCATGTAGTAGAAAATATTTCTTACCGTAAATGTAAGTATTAATAAAAAGGTCTACTTTTATAAATAATACAAATCTCCTGTTTTGGCATTACATAGTCAGCATGCAAGTGAGGACTTCATGTTGTAGATTTTGACTTTACAGGTTTGTCTCTGTTGCTGCTCTTTTCCCCTTCTGAGAATCTTACTGTAGGGATGTTATGAAACAATTTGTAGAACGTTGAGGTTTACCTATTTTGCCCTGAGCAAGTACAACACAGTGAGACATTTGCCCATCATCTAATGGGGCCATCCAGCTTATCTAATGCACACTGAAATGCTCGACTCCTTTCATATATCAAGCTGGAAATCTCTCTGTGCACTAATAGGCCTTTTGGAATGTTAAAAGCTTAACCTGGGGAAACCATTACTAATTTAGGTAGGATCAAGCTATGTATGAGTATTGTTAGGACTAGTGTACCAACCTTGACTTCAGTTCAGTTTAAAGGACAACTGTTGCAAAAAGTGTAAAATACATACATATAAAATGTACCTTACTCCCAGAATACAATTCACTATAAATGTATTTTTTTTCCTATATTGCTGTCCCATACAGTAAGTACCATAGATAGTTTGGTTAAAAAGACATCTATATGTCCATCAAGTTTAACCAGGGAAAAAAAAACACTGTCCTGAACCCGTATATATTCCAGTTGACCCAGAGGAAGGCGAAAAACCTTACGGTCCCATTCACACTAGAGCGTTTTGCCGCGATTTCGGCAAAATGCACAAACGCTAGCGCTTTTTAAAAGTGCTATCGTAATTAAACCCTATGGGCCTGTTCTTACTTGGGCGATTTGCGCTAAGTGTGAATGTAGCCTACAAGACCTGGGCCAATTAGCCTTAAAGAGAATCTGTATTGTTAAAATCGCACAAAAGTAAACATACCAGTGCGTTAGGGGACATCTCCTATTACCCTCTGTCACAATTTCGCCGCTCCCCGCCGCATTAAAAGTGGTTAAAAACAGTTTTAAAAAGTTTGTTTATAAACAAACAAAATGGCCACCAAAACAGGAAGTAGGTTGATGTACAGTATGTCCACACATAGAAAATACATCCATACACAAGCAGGCTGTATACAGCATTCCTTTTGAATCTCAAGAGATCATTTGTGTGTTTCTTTCCCCCCTGAGGGGGGAGTGCATAGCAGAACCACAACACTGAAGAACTTGGCAGCCTTCCAGACACAGGCTGACAAGTCTGACAAGGGAAAGATACATTGATTTATTACAGAGACTGTGATAGTACAAAGTGCTGCAGTAAGCCAGAACACATTAGAATAGCTTTTGGAACTTGTAGGATG
This sequence comes from Hyperolius riggenbachi, assembly GCF_040937935.1. Lineage (NCBI taxonomy): Eukaryota > Metazoa > Chordata > Amphibia > Anura > Hyperoliidae > Hyperolius > Hyperolius riggenbachi. The sequence goes on along the minus strand of NC_090646.1, from coordinate 491,286,010 downwards.
ATAAAAAACAGGATGCAATTTTTGTTACGGAGTCTCTTTAAAGGGAAAAAAATCCTTTCTGACTCCAGATAGCAGTTGGATAAATCTTTGGATCAACTCTCCTGGGAATTACCTAGTAAATTATAGCCGTGGATGCCCTTCAATCCAAGGAAAACATCCAAGGTGCAGGTGGAGTAGATGCCGACCTGGCGAAGTTGGCATATGCAACGGAGGGGACCCTGTGCCACCGGCTGGGAGCGGCGCTATGGTGAGTGCACAGGACGGCTGCCATGTGTTTGAGGAAGCCCCAGGTAAGTAAATCTTTTTTTTTTTTTTTCCCCCTCAGACCTTTTCTTTAAATGCGGATATAGAGTTTGCCCCATAGCTACTTCTTGAGGAAAAATATTCAAGTTTCTAACCAATCTTACTGTTAAGGACTCCTTTTTAAATGATGAAAGATTTGGAGCTCATTGCTAAAGATAAATGGGTAAAAATACCTGTGGAGACATGCAAAAAGCTGGTCTGCAATTATAGGAAGTGTTTGAATGCTGTAATAGCCAATAAAGGCTTTTCTATTGATTATTGAGAAGGGTATGAACAACTTTGGAATGTACACTTTTTGCTTAAATGTAAATAAAGCTGAGAAATGTTTTTCCCCCCCACAATAATGCCTCTTGTACATCGTCTTATTATCTTTTGGGAGACATCTATGTCATTTCCCGTCAAAAAAAATACTTGCTGGTTGAATAACTTTAAATCAAAATTTGCCAGGGGTATGAATAACTATGGGCAGCACTGTATATATTTTAGTGGTCCTTTAAAATCAGACTGTAGGCCAGCTGGGCTTCAATGTCACTTTATCAGTTTGTCGTCACCTTGAATTTTGACCTCAGTTTCTTATTTACTAATATAAATGGAATATGAAGTGAATGTAAACTGAAAGCAAACTGTAGTCAAAGGTCCTTGTACACTGGTCCTTGTAATTACAAAAGAACGCCTGATCTGGATGGTGCAATTTGCTGCACTGTTGGTCAGAGAAACCTAGACCTCACCACAGTAAAAGTGGACCTGAACTCTTGCATAGGACAGAAGGAAAACAGAGAAATGCACCCTGTATGTACTTAGAGAGCTTAGCCTGTCTTATTCCCCCTCATTTGTGACTTATCACCACTGTAATTTGATCTCTCAGCTGTGTTAGCTCAGGAATCTCCTCTACCACGGCAGAGCAGCTAATTTGTAAACACAGGATGTTAACAACATGTCTGCTTCCATGAAAGCAGGAAGTAGAGACACTGCAGTTTAATTGAAAAAATTGTATCTGCTGTAACAAAGAAATGTTTTTTCTTTAAAGGTTATTATGCTGTTGCTTATCTTTTAGAGCTGAGATGAAGTTCTGAGTTCAGGTCCGCTTCAAATAGATGAGAATAAATTGTTTTAATTCACCATATAGAACATTCTAACAGGGTGTTTGTTGTTCTCAGATGTTTCATAGAACCTTTGTTGGAGCTGCGAGGAAACCCCATCTATGCCGTGCGTGTCCTAGCTGCCCGCGCTCTTGTGCCTGTGATGCAGGAGATGGATTATCATCATTTACTTGTTCAGCTGACACTGGAACTTCCACAGAGAGATGAAAGAGTGCCTCACAATGTGTTACATGGACAGCTGCAGCAGATTTATGCCTTGCTGTCTTCAGCTCTGAAGGGAAACTGGTGAGTGTACAGCGGCAAGGCGTGAATTCTCATGCTTTCTGGCATGCATGTCATGTTTGCAACTGACTGCCTTTATTATTTGGAATTATCATTATATAAAAAAATGAAATGCAACTGACTGGACAAGGTAACATGAGAAGTTTGTATTATTAGTGGGCCCCAGTTCAGATCTATTTTGCTCTTGATGTGAAGTAGACTTTCACTGGATAAAATTGCCGACAATGAAACCCGTGCCCCCTGTGTGAGTAATGGTGATAACTGCTTTAGGCAAATCTGCCAAGATGGCTGGCCACTGCCAATACACAAAATGTGGAGGTGTTACAGAGTACCCCAGTATCTCAAGGACTAATGCTTTGCATATTCACTCAGTGCAGCATTATTGGGGGTATCTTTTTGCTTCTGCAAAACTGCATACTTAGAATATTTCTGTTTAGGAAAATGTAATTTGGCTTAAAGTGAACCTGAGGTGAGAGTGACATGGAGGCTGCCATATTTATTTCCTTTGAAACAAAACTAGTTGCCTGGCAGTCCTGCTGATCTATTTTGCTGCAGTAGTGTCTGAATGACACCAGGAACTAGCATGCAAACTAATCTTGTCAGCTCTGACAATATTGTATGCTTGTTCAGGCTCTATGGCTGTAAGTAGGAAAAGGGCAGCCAGGCAATTATTATTGCTTAAAAGGAAATAAGTATGGCAGCCTCCATATCACTCTCAACTCTGCTTCACTTTAAGGCTGAGCCACACTGCTGAGCTCCTTGCGATTCATCATAGCTGCATTTTGTAAATAGTGCTCCCATTGACTTGCATTAAAATTGCAGCAATCGTTTTTCTGCAATTTTCTTTTCTGATTCAGCAGTCCAGGCCTGGATGGGACTTGTTAATTATATACTTTATGTAAAGAAAGGCATGTTTCATATTCCTGGCCTTATACCCACATAATGATCTGGTAGTGACCCCAAAGTCAGTATGTGCCTTGCATTTTGCTGTGTAGTCGTACCTCATCTTGACTTTTTCTATTCAGTATATCAGACAGTGCCCAGAGCGAAGTAACGCAGCACCTCCTGTCAAGGTTGTGGCTGTTGTCTTCAGCTCAGCAGTGCCCCCTGGTGCGCAAGGCTTTCCTGGATCTTCTGTTTCTGCTGACAGCATTCTGTGAAGAGGATTCTGCCAGACAAGTTCAGGACGCAGTCTGCAAAGAACTGAGTGCAAAGGAGCCCTTCTTACTGGTGAGGCCATATTAATGATCTCCAGTTTTTGGCAGATAAAATATTTTTAGAGCCCTAGTTCACCCTACCAGACTAGTCATCAATTGTAAAACTGAATAGAGGGATCTAGAGATCCATGGAGCAGGCAGCAGAACTACAATGACGGCTACAGAGAAGCTCTCACTCTCTGTATTTTAGTACTGTTATTCTCAACATTTTATTGGCATGTACCCCTTTTAAAGCCCAGTACTCACCAAGTACCTACTGGCATAGTAAACATTATCACAAGTACCCCTTAAAGGACTTCCGAGGCCAAATGTTCCCCCCAAAAATAAAAAAAGTTAGATACCTGTATAACTTTGGTGGACACGGAGGACGCCGTCCACGCCCTCCGTGCCGTTCCGCCGGGTCCCCGCCTCTCAATATCCCCACGAATGGCTCCTGATCCCACGGCCAGGGTCAGGCTCTGCTGCCTGTATGAAGATGGCCGCCGGCGCTGGCCGCGGCTGCGCACTGCGCATGGCCGCTACTGCGGCCGCGCAGCACTAGGGCCAACCCCCCGATCCACGCAACAGGCTGTTTCCTGTAGCGTGGATCGGGGGGTTGGCCCTAGTGCTGCGCAGCCGCAGTAGTCCTCCGTGTCCACCAAAGTTATACAGGTATCTCACTTTTTTTATTTTTGGGGGGAACATTTGGCCTCGGAAGTCCTTTAACAAATATATAAGTAATCGTAGTACATGATAATTGGTTCTAAACAATTTCCAAGCATTTACTATTGCTTTTAATTAGCTAAAAAACTAAGTTGGTGTTGTTTAAATAAGATTTATCATTTTCTAAAACTCTAAATTTGTTATTCTTGTTCAAGCATATCAAGCCCGAGTACCCCCTGGAGCCATCAGAAGTACTCCCGTAGAGAACCTAGGTTTTAGTACATTACAAAAGAGTAATAATTTTTTTATATCAGCTATAATTTGTTTAAAGTGGACCTGAACTCAGAACTCCTCTTTGCTCTAAAAGATACACAACAGCATAATAACCTTTAAACAAAAACATTTCTTGGTTACAGCTGATACAAATCCTAAAATAAATCTTCACAGTTTCTACTTCCTGATTCATGGAAGCAGACATATTGTTTCCAGCCTGTGCTTTCAAATAGGCTTATCTGCCATCTCTGCCATGGCAGTCATGTGACACAGGGGGAGATCAAATTACAACTAGTGATTAGACACAAATGAGGGGGAATTACACAGGCTAAACTCTTGCATACAGGGTGCATTTCTGTTATGTTTTCCTTATGTCCTGTGCAAGAGTTCAGGTCCACTTTAACCTTTTAGCAGCCCTGCAGAAGTTGTCTGGTTGTAGACAGCTTTTGCTGCCCAATGCAGTTGTGCAGAGCACATGGAGCGTTTTTATATTTACCTGTCCAAACAACTGGATCGGCTTCTTCTCTTCCTCCACCCGCGGCGTTGCAATACCGACATCCTCATCTGTGTTCCAGTCACATTATAACATTATATTGCATGTGATCGTTGTTCAGAAGATAGTGGCAGCATTACAGCGCCACCCAGCAGTGGAAGTTATGGAAGAGTCTCTTCCACCCTGCCTCTTCCACCACCGGGTGACACTACAATGCCAAAACTAACTTCTGAGCCCTATAAGCCAGTAATAATGGATGCCAGTGTCCAGCAATGAACACGAACAAGCCAGGATTTCTCCAGCAACAATGCCTGTGTGAGTCTCTCACTGTCCTGAGGCTGAGATGTGTGTGTGGTGGAACTGTCAGACCATGTCTTAGGGGGTTGGTGAGTGCAGATGCACGGCTCGTCCTATCCCTTCCCACTACTTCTGTGGATTGCCGGCAGTCCATAGTGGCCACATACGGAAGTCCGCTTGTATCCAGTAGTGGCAATGTAATCAGTGATACAAGGTATTTTTACCTTTTTTTTTCAGGTGGGAGCGGATGCTTTCCGTGAGGCATGTGTCCACTATCTCTGCAATGAAGCAGCACGTCTGTTAGATAACAAAGCCTCCAGTTATGTGTGCCAACTTCTGCAAGATAAAACCACAGCTGTGCTGAAGTGGCTGAATGAGCAGCAAGATCTCCCCACTGAGCTGGGACAGGCAGTCAGACACACACTGCAGGTATGAGCCCGATAACCGATCACAAGGAATAATCATTGTCCTTGGAAGGTTGGAAACATAAGAACAATGCATTGTCTGTGGTCGATTTTACTTGAAGGTGTCCTGTAACTTTGTATTCTTTCCTCAGATGCACATTTGCATTGTTCATGTGTGTGGTAAGTGTACTTTCATGTTCTATATGAAATGATGTCCAGTTCTGTATTCCAGGACACATTGCACAAAGTACTGAGAGAAGAGTCTCCTCAGAATCTCAGTCTCCACTTAGAGAGCTATGTTCACCTGCACAGAGTCTGTCCTTCTCTGTCTGACCACCATCTTCCCCAGGACAAGAACATGGAGTGCATGTCCGTCCTGCTCAGCCTTCTACAAGCAAATAAAGGAGGTCCCCAGCTCCAATGTCATGCACTGTCTGCCCTCAGCCTTCTGCTGGCACAGAGGTAACGAAGTCCAATGCTGCTGCTGCTACTCCCAGATGTTCATGGGGAATCTCACAGACTAGTTAGCTATTGTTATACATGTTCTTCAATATGTTTTTTGACAGAGAGTACAGACATGCATTACACAATTGCTGATAAATGTAAGTTCAAGGAGCCTATTTTGACTGAAATGACAGTGTGACTAAATGGTCTCGTCGTCTTGTTGTCATATAAAAGTTATAATTACACTTTGCCAGTCCAGGCTTAACCTAATTGTACAATACAAAAGTTTAATAAAACGTCTCCCTGTTAGACAGATATATTTGATTCGCATAATCTGACTCGGGTTTACTTAAAACTTGGATAGTGTCACATGCACTAGTCTAAATAATCTTACTAACACTTATTGGTTACTGACTGGTCGATTAGTGGAATGCTGCTGCAAGGGTCTTTGCTGATCCCCCCCCCCCCATCAATTGTGCAATGGGGTGTAGCTATCTCACAAATCTTCCACCTTTATTATATCTGCACCAGTTTGCTTTCACCACTCGTGTAGTTTACACTAATGCAGAGGTCTGATTTGAGCGTGGTGCTGGGGGAATCTCTGTTGGTTGGGTGGAGGGCTAACTGTATATATTGCATATATTTGTAATGTTGTGCATCACAAACTCCTGGCGACGCCTCGCTTATGAGGCGAAACAATTGTTGAGTAGCACGTAATCTGTCATTTGTATCTCACTGCCAACACCCTGATGGTGAAAATATTCGTACCCAGCCACCTTCTATGAAGGCATTTATATCCCCTATGGGGATTATTTACTGCATCTAAGCTACATGCTAGACAGGCTGTGCCAGCAAGTGGTGATTGCACAAGCATGTCTCTGATGCAGATAAATTGTCCTATGATGCATTAGTGTAAACTACACGAGTGGTGAAAGCAAACTGGTGCAGATATAATAAAGGTGGAAGATTTGTGAGATAGCTACACCCCATTGCACAATTGATGGGGGGGGGGGGATCAGCAAAGACCCTTGCAGCAGCATTCCACTAATCGACCAGTCAGTAACCAATAAGTGTTAATAAGATTATTTAGACTAGTGCATGTGACACTATCCAAGTTTTAAGTAAACCCCTGAGTCGGATCATGCTAATCAAATATATCTGTCTAACAGGGAGACGTTTTATTAAACTTTTGTATTGTACAATTAGGTTAAGCCTGGACTGGCAAAGTGTGATAGATTCATTTTACCTGTACACTATTTTTCGGTAGTGAGACAAAAGTTATAATTACCTGCCTGGTCCTGAAAATAGTGTTGGGCGAACAGTGTTCGCCACTGTTCGGGTTCTGCAGAACATCACCCTGTTCGGGTGATGTTCGCGTTCGGCCGAACACCTGATGGTGTTCGGCCTTTTAAGTTCGGGTTCGCCCCGAACTTCTAATGGCCGCCGAACAGGGCCCCTGTTCGGCCGAATACTGCCCCCCTATGGGGTCGCAGGCATAAGGGGGGAGCATGCCCCGATCGCGGGGGGGGGGGGTCGGAAATTCCCCCCACCCCCTCCGCTAGCGCTCCCCCCTCTGCCCGCTTCCCCATTCAAAAGTTTAAGCAAAGTACCTGTAGTGGATGGCCTGGCAGTGGGCGGCACTGTGGAGTGAGGAGGAGGAGTCCGGAGAGTGACGAGTTGAGGGAGGCCGGGCAGCGGGCGTGAGGTCAGAGAAAGGGCGGAAGTACCACAAGGGTACTTCCGCTGAACCGCCCGCTGCCCGGCCTCCCTCAACTCGTCACTCTCCGGACTCCTCCTCCTCACTCCACAGTGCCGCCCACTGCCAGGCCATCCACTACAGGTACTTTGCTTAAACTTTTGAATGGGGAAGCAGGCAGAGGGGGGAGCGCTAGCGGAGGGGGTGGGGGGAATTTCCGACCCCCCCCCCCCCCCCCCCCCGCGATCGGGGCATGCTCCCCCCTTATGCCTGCGACCCCATATGGCCCCCAAAAGCTGGATGTTCGGAAAGTTCGGGGTTCGGCCCGAACATGCCGAACATCTCGGTCATGTTCGGTGAACTTTCCCGAACCCGAACATCCAGGTGTTCGCCCATCACTACCTGAAAATCTCTCGGAGCCGTGTGGTCACTGGCTTCCATTGTGTAACTTCACCCCCTGCTGAAAAATGCCATGGTGCTTTCTATCTCGAGTAGGGCAAACGCCATGGCATTTTTGCAGCTGGGGCGGGGCTATGTGACAGAAGCTGGCAGCCACGTGGCTCCTGAAGGAACAGACCAGGCAGGTAATTATGTTTTTATGACAGGACGATAAAGCCAGTCAATCAGACTGTCATTTCAGACTGAAGACTGTCAGACTCTTAAATATCCCATTTTTTAAAAGGAATGGGAGGCCTAAACTGTACTATTCTTTTATTATTCCTTTCTTTATAACCTGAAGTTACACTTTGCAGCCACACCGCAGGAATTGTCCAGGCTACTCCCTGTCTAGGGACTACATAAAAACTAGCAAAAAACATTTGTTTTAAGTTGTACTTTATTGCAAAATCACATAACCCTTTCTCAGATTCTCCGTTATCCCCCCCCCTATCCCTTTTAAGGGGAGTATTGAATCAGTGTGGCTCCATGGCTTGCTTTGTGATGAAGGACATGCCAAGGCATCCACTTACTACTACCCTGACTACTTTCCTTCCATCTTTAAGCACCCTCTAGGTGTGAACATGTCTGGATTGCAATTTCCTTCTCATCTTTGTGGCCTATAGGCAGGGGGGAAGCATGACCACGAGGGGAGTGCATGTGACTTCCCCAGAATGCTTTCTCCATAGGAGGATTCAATAATAAAACTGAACTCTCAGTAAGTGTGGAATATGGCTATTTAGAAACTTTTTTTTGTTTCCTCTCCTCCGCCCCCCATAATAAGTCCTTAAAAAATGTGAACAATTTGTGTAACCGCATCTGAATGCCCCTTCCATTCCAAAACCTGGTAATGAGGATTTGGATGTGATCTGTGAAAAATGCAGCAGGTTGCATCTCTGTTTATTTCAATATTCGGGAATTTGCAGTCAGGGAAATGGAGATTGCAGCCAGTGGAAACAGGTCCTTAAAGGACTTACGAGGCCAAAATGGCTAAAAAAGCCAAGTACCTGCAAGATGTTTAAATGCACGGAGGACGCGGTCCGCGCCCTCCGTGCAGCTCCGCCGGGTCCCCTTCCTGAGTTCGCCCCCCCCGTGCCGATCGCGACCCCACATGCCGGGTCGGGCTCTCGTGCCGCTCCCAATATGGCCACTTCCTCTGGCCGCGGCTGCGCAGTCCGCCTGGCCGCGAGTGCGGCTGCGCAGCTCTAGGGCCAACCCCTCCGATCCACGCTACAGTACGCGACCCGGCCTGTGGGGTCGCGATCGGCACGGGGGGCGATCTCAGGAAGGGGACCCGGCGGAACTGCACGGAGGGCGCGGACCGCGTCCTCCGTGCATTTAAACATCTTGCAGGTACTTGGCTTTTTTAGCCATTTTGGCCTCGTGAGTCCTTTAAAGGGGCACTATGGCGAAAAATTTTAAAATTTAAAATATGTGCAAACATAGACAAATAAGTACGTTTTTTTTTTCCCCAGAGTAAAATGAGCCATAAATTACCTCTTTCCTATGTAGCTGTCACTTACAGTATTTAGTAGAAATCTGACAGTAGTGGCAGGTTTTGAAACAGTCCATTTCTCCATAGGGGATTCTCAGCAAGGCTTTTATTCTTCATAAAGATATTCCCTAAAAATGATTTCAACAATGATGCTGGCCAGCTTCTATGCTCACTACACAGTTTTTTTGGCAGTTGGACAGTGCAACTCCCATTTACTAAGTGCTTTTGAAAATTAAATAAATCCCTGAAAATCCCCCCATGAAGAGACGGACTAGTCCAAAACCTGTCACTTCTGTCAGATTTCTTCTACCTACTGTAGGTGACAGTAACGTAGGAGAAAAGTAATTTATGGCTCATTTTACTCTGGAAAAACCGTACTTCTTATTTGTTTATGTTTGCACATATATTTTAAATTTTACAATTTTCGCCATAGTGCCCCTTTAAGGGAACTAAATGGAAGCACTATATGTAATATGACTTTAATGTTTACTTTTTTTGTATTTGTAGGCAACATGTGGATGATGTGTCACATTTTGCCCGCTGGCTCTCTGTCCTTTCAGTCTGTGCAGACCCAGCTGTGTCCTGTGACACACTACGTCTGGCTGCAGCAAATGCCCTTCAGCTGGCTGGAGCACATCTAGTGCAGCAAGCTCTGCAATGTGGTACTTCTGAGCTTAAATGTTTGGCAGTGAGGTGAGACATTCTTGCTATAAGTTATCATCCACTATGTAGTTGTTTTTATTTTTATTGGCCTCAACTGGGTAGCTGGATAGTGTACTGGTTAAGGGCTGCGCCTTTGACATGGGAGACCAGGGTTTGAATCCTGGCTACGGTCAGTACCTATTCAGTAAGGAGTTCAAGGCAAGACTTTCTAACACTGCAGAGTGCCCTCTTGAGAGCGTCCTAGTGGCTGCAGCTCTCGAGCGCTTCGAGTCTGAAAGGAGAAAAGCGCTATACAGATGTTCGGATTATTATGAACTATCGCCTCTATGCTAACACGCACATTTAATTCCACACCCCTGATCTCTCCCCGTGCACCATCTCCACTTGGGTGAACGACAGATTTTTTTAAACCCAACCTGGAAGATGAACTCATCTTCACACCCCCTTCATTGAGTCCTCTCTCAAACATTTCTATTGCTATAAACAAGATGTTCATCTGCAATGTCCCTCAAACCCGCTGCTTAGTCATCACCCTTGCTCAGCACTCTACGCCATCACCCACATCCAGAACGTCTTCAGGTTTTGTCACTTCCATCACCGCAACATTGCAACAATTCGCCTCTAGCTAACCCCCAACACCACCAAACTCCTGGTCCATGCTCTGGTCATCTTCCATCTAGACTACTGAAATGTCTTCTTTTCTGGACTTCCTGACACCAGGCGCCGACCCCTGCAATATGTTATGTGTGCAAATATCAAATAATCGGGTAGTACGGCGCTCAACAGTCAGATTACATAAAATAAGGAGCACTTTGAAGAGTGTTAAGTGGGACTCTCTGGCGTATGGAATATAACGGATGTGTTATCTTTGCAATCCAGTTATTTTATGTTATCTGACTGTTGAGCGTCGTACCATCCGATTATTTGATATTTGCATATATAACATATTGCAGGGGTCGGCGTCTGGTGTCAGGAAGTCCAGAAAGGATGGCATTGCAGTAGTCCAGGTGGAAGATGACCAGAGCATGGACCCTTTGATATTTTAAAGGGACATACACATCCCAGGAACTGGCGATCAAAGCAGATTGATTTGTTACTATAGGACTGATTGCATATTGTTGTATGTGGATTGTTATTGGTGTGGCAGGAGCGCACAACTTCAAACAAGTGATGTTATGTGTGCAGCTGCCAGGTTGATTCACTCCTTCCACCGCTCCTCTTCAGCTACTCCTCTTCAGAAGTCCCTTCCTGTCACTCTCAGAATGAAATTTAAACTGCTCTGCCTGGCATACAAATCCATCCACCATGGCTTGGTTCACCAACAATGAAAGGAAATAACATTGGTAAATTTGCCACTCGCTCCAGAAACCTACTTACTACTTATAAATCATTTCCTTATGAAAACCTATAGGAGTTCTCTTATTATCCATCTTATTAAGGTAGCTAGATCTTTGATCCCTCTCACGTGGAAATCTAGGACACCTCTAAAAGTTAAACCGTGTTTTATAAAAAATAGAGGATGTAGCAGAGTTAGAGAGAGCAGTAATATCAGGGGATAAAAGGGTTCTTTACATGAAAATATGGTTGAACTGGGCTGTGTATAAGCATACACCACAATATATGGATGGCCCTTGAGTGAGTGTCTAATATTGTGTTATGCATGAGATGGTAGAGTTGAGTGGACCCACAACCTAGCAAAGCTTTTACCTATACTTTTTTTAATTTCTTTTTTCCCAAAAGGTCCTCAGGAATATGGCTTCTATCCCCCTCCTTTTTCACATACATGGCAGTTTGCCGCCTGGTCACTTAGGCGCAGGGTGAGCCGAATGACTGTTTACCCTGCTGCAGGTGAAATTATGGACGGCGTTATTTACCGTTTCCTCTCAGAGTCGTAGCATCTCAGAGGGAGAAGTAATTATGAGTTTGGCAATCGCTGTAACCCTGAATTCGGGCTATGCAGGCCGCGCACTATAGCATTGTGCCTATAGCGCTGCCCAATACAGACGCAAAGCGGCTTTCGCCAAGTAGCTCTGCCTCGTCCTTTTCTCCTTCCTATTTGGGTATCCTTCCATACCCTTTGTACATCCGCTTGATCATAGGGAGAAAGGAAGGATACCCTGCCAAGAAGACATCGGGTGTATCGGAACTGATGTATTTAATACTAAAATATAACATACAGTGGTTTGCAAAAGTATTCGGCCCCCTTGAAGTTTTCCACATTTTGTCATATTACTGCCACAAACATGAATCAATTTTGTTGGAATTCCACGTGAAAGACCAATAAAAGTGGTGTACACGTGAGAAGTGGAACGAAAATCATAAATGATTCCAAACATTTAAAAAAAAAAATTGCAAAGTGGAGTGTGCGTAATTATTCAGCCCCGAGTCAATACTTTGTAGAACCACCTTTTGCTGCAATTACAGCTGCCAATCTTTTAGGGCCCATTCACACTTGAAAGCGCAAAACGCTGGCGCTTATCGCCGGCGTTTTGCATGAGTGATTTTTCAGCGGAAAAAATCACTGAACACTGCGGCGATTTTTCCGTGATCGCATTAGCACTTCTATAGCACTGAAACGCAATCGCCGGGAAATCGCCTGAAAATGGTGCAGGTGACGCGTTTGTGTTTCGCAATTTTGGGTGATTTGCGGCGATTAGTACAAATCGCCCAAGTAAGAACGGGCCCATAGGGTTTCATTACACTAGTGCTTTCAAAAGCGCTAGTGTTTGAGCATTTTGCCAAAATCGCTGGCAAAACGCTCAAGTGTGAATGGACCCTCGGGGTATGTCTGTACCAGCTTTGCACATCTAGAGACTGAAATCCTTGCCCATTCTTCTTTGCAAAACAGCTCCAGCTCAGTCAGATTAGATGGACAGCGTTTGTGAACAGCAGTTTTCAGAACTTGCCACAGATTCTCGATTGGATTTAGATCTGGACTTTGACTGGGTTATTCTAACACATGCATATGTTTTGTTTTAAACCGTTCCATTGTTGCCCTGGCTTTATGTTTAGGGTCGTTGTCCTGCTGGAAGGTGAACCCCCACCCCAGTCTCAAGTCTTTTGCAGACTTCAAGCGGTTTTCTTCCAAGATTGCCCTGTATTTGGCTCCATCCATCTTCTCATCAACTCTGACCAGCTTCCCTGTCCCTGTTGAAGAGAAGCACCCCAGAGCATGATGCTGCCACCACCATATTTGACTGTGGGGATGGTGTGTTCAGAGTCATGTGCAGTGTTAGTTTTCCGCCACACATAGCGTTTTGCATTTTGGCCAAAAAGTTCCACTTTGGTCTCATCTGACCACAGCACTTTCTTCCACATGTTTGCTGTGTCTCCCACATGGCTTGTGGTAAACTGCAAACGGGACTTCTTATGTTTTCTGTTAACAATGACTTTCTTCTTGCCACTCTTCCATAAAGGCCAACTTTGTGCAGTGCACGACTAATAGTTTTCCTATAGACAGATTCCCCCACCTGAGCTGTAAATCTCTGCAGCTCGTCCAGAGTCACCATGGGCCTCTTGACTGCATTTCTGATCAGCACTCTCCTTGTTCGGCCTCTGAGTTTAGGTGGACGGCCTTGTCTTGGTAGGTTTACAGTTGTGCCATACTCCTTCCATTTCTGAATAATCGCTTGAACAGTGCTCCGTGGGATGTTCAAGGCTTTGGAAATCTTTTTGTAGCCTAAGCCTGCTTTAAAGGGAACCAGAGAGGATGCAATATACATACCTGGGGCTTCCTCCAGCCCCATACGCACGGATCGCTCCCACGCCGCACTCCTCCGCTGCCTGCATCAGCCGCCACCGGGTCCCGTCATTGCCGCGAGTCGGCAAGTCGGCCGGCGGACGCGGCTAATTCTCCGCATCACAGGGTGCTCTCCCCATACAGATACGCATGTGGCTGTTAACTGCGCAGCCGCATGCGTACATGTATGGAGGGAGCCCCTGTGATGCGGACAATTGGCCGCGTCCGCCGGAAGTGACGGGTCCGGTACCGGCGGATCCAGGAAGCTGAGGACGGCGGCGTGGGAGCGATTCAGGCTTATGGGGCTGGAAGAAGCCCCAGGTATGTATAAAATCTTTTTCTTTTTTCACCCCCCCCCCCCCCTCCCCCCCCCGTTTCTCTCTGGTTCCCTTTAAATTTCTCCCTGACCTGTCTGGTGTGTTCTTTGGACTTCATGGTGTTGTTGCTCCCAATATTCTCTTAGACAACCTCTGAGGCTGTCAGAGCAGCTGTAATGTACTGACATTAGATTACACACAGGTGCACTCTATTTAGTCATTAGCACTCATCAGGCAATGTCTATGGGCAACTGCACTTAGACCAAAGGGGGCTGAATAATTACGCACACCCCACTTTGCAGTTATTTATTTGTAAAAAATGTTTGGAATCATGTATGATTTTCGTTCCACTTCTCACGTGTACACCACTTTGTATTGGTCTGTCACGTGGAATTCCAATAAAATTGATTCAGGTTTGTGGCAGTAATATGACAAAATGTGGAAAATTTCAAGGGGGCCCGAATACTTTTGCAAACCACTGTAGAACTATAATCCTCTAGGAGGATATTTTGATATGAATACACAACCCCTCATAATAGGATGTATACTAGATGTAAAGGTATGGATGGTTTTGGACAATGTCTTAACTGTTTTTGACCCATTTTGAAGAGGTGTGACCTGCTGATGAGGGTTGGGGGTGATTTTTGCCGTTGTTTGTGAAATTCCTGTATATTCAAGCATGATGTAAATTAAATTTGATTTGCAATAAAAATGTAAATGTGGAAAAAAACCAACCATCCACCATTCTTCCCTGTTATTCATCTACAATCTCTACCAGAGATACTCCCCAATGCTCTCTCTCCACTCCTTCAACACTCTACGGATGTCCACCCCTCACCAGGACTTCTTCAGAGCAGCCCCTACTTTATGGAACTCACTCCCTTCATCAGGCTCGTCCCCACATTCAACTCATTCAAGCAGGCCATATCTGTTCACCATCCATTGCTTACCCGCCATCTTCATATCTATACTCTAGGTTTATATGTCTCATTTCACCACCCCCTAGATTACAAGTTTATTTAACAAGGCCCTCCTCTGTGTGTTTTTTCTCTACCACCATATAGACTCAATGACTAGTCTGTTATATTTATCACTACATTGTCACATCACTATTTTGTGTAACATTGTTGAATGCTGTAATGTCCCTGTGTAACATTATTTAATGTTGTAATGTCTCCCCATCGATTGTACTTTGCTGCTTAATATGTTAGCACTTCATAAATAAACGTTTAATAATTATTAATATTTTGCTGTATCTGCATTCTGTAGAACCATAATATATGCAGTGGATTTACTACAAGATGAAGACCGAGATGTCCGGGAATTGTCAGCTAGGTTTGCGGTAGCTGCCTTGAATCAGCCACATGACAGGACTTTCCATAGTGAATGGGCTATTCTGCGCCTCCTGGAGCTGCTGCGGGACAGTTTCTGGAGTTGTGAGGAAACCTTCCATGCTCTGATAGAGCGCCTGCCTGCATGTGATGTGTGTGCTGTACATTCCTCTCTTCATGACAGGTGACTGGCTGACATAATATAGATTATAACAAACGACAATTGGTCAGGACTGGTATTCTTCACAAGGAAGTGCAGTTAGTCATTTGGGCAGAGCAAAAGGCCATGATTTGCAGCAATCTTAACATAGTGTCTTTCATCAGTTTACAACAGTTAGGTATAAAACTTTGCTTAGGCACGCTGCAATATATCCTGGTGTATCTGATTCTCTATAGCATACTTGGGCATTCCTTCTTAAAGTGGATCTGAACTCTTGCACAGGACAGAAGGAAAACATAGAGAAACGCACCCTGTATGTATTTAAAGAGTTTAGCCTGTCTAATTCCCCTCATCTGTGTCTAATCAGAGGTTGTAATTTGATCTCTCTCTTGTGTCACCTGACTGCCATGGCAGATAAGCTCACTTGAAAGCACAGGATACTAACAGTATGTCTGCTTACATAAAGCTGAACATAGAAACACTGCAGATTTATTGTAGGATTTGTATCGGCTGTAACAAAGAAATGTTTTTATTATGCTGTCGTGTATCTTTTTGAGCAGAGAGGAAATTCTAAGTTCAGGTCCGCTTTAAAGGGATACTGTAGGGGTCAGGGAAAAATGAGTTGAACTTACCAGGGGCTTCTAATGGTCCCCTGCAGACATCCTGTGCCGGCGCAGCCACTCACCGATGCTCTGGCCCTACCTCCGGTTCACTTTTGGAATTTCAGACTTTAAAGTCTGAAAACCACTTTGCCTGCGTTGCCGTGTCCTCGCTTCCCCTGATGTCACCAGGAGCGCACGGCGCAGGCACAGACCATACTGGGCCCGTGCAGTACGCTCCTGGTGCCATCAGCGAGAGCGAGGACACTGCAACGCAGGCAAAGTGGTTTTCAGACTTTAAAGTCTGAAATTCTAGAAGTGAACTGGAGGCGGGGCCGGAGCATTGGAGTGGCTGCGCAGCACAGGATGTCTGTGGGGGACCATTAGAAGCCCCGGGTAACTTCAACTCATTTTCCCTTGACCCCCCGCCCCCCTACAGTGTCCCTTTAAGCCTAATTCCTGCCTTGCACTGTGAAGGTCAAAATAGCCTGAAATATGACATTATGTATTACATTATACAGTATAGGTAAAAGTATTAGGTGTGTAAGAAATGATTAGTTCAGAATGTATGCCTGGCTTGCAAGTGCATAAAGGAATGATTTGTATACTCCTGCAGACTGCTGAGAAGTGCTAGAATATGGGAGTGCTTTTTGCAAAAATTGAAGTGAAACTTGCAAGTCCCTTGTTTTTAGAAATCTAGCTTGCACATGCATGGAATGTCTCTTTGTACTATATTGATATGCTTCTTGTGTTTTTGCAGACCAGATGCTTTGTATGAAGAGGATGAACCCAACATGTTTGCAGACCTCAATTTCTTTTCATGCCTTTTACATCCAGTGCTCGATGACTTGATGATCCGCATGTGTCATGCAGATTCCTTGCGCTCTGCCTTGCTTCAGTGGGTGCAGTCCACAGTCACTCTAGTGAGGGAGCAGCTGAAAGAGTACCACAGCTGGGCAAAGCAACAGGGTAAATGATTCAATAAATCATTGTCTAGTGTAGCTCAGTGCAGTGAAATGGCAAAGAAAAAAAAACTATAAAAAGCATTGGTGATTCTGCATTCAGACATTAATTGGTTCAATGTATGCTAATGCAATGGATGAAATTTGCCTGAAAACGAAGCTGACACATAGGACTTGAGTCACAAAGCCGTGATAACTCTTATCACGGCTGTCAAAAAATGCTTTGCGCACGTTTTAACACATTTTCATGCGAAAAACTGTTATTGTGCGCAAAAATTTGCATGATAACGCAAATATTTGCGTGTTAACATTCGCACGATAATTCAAATTTATCATGCGAATGCTAACCGTTTTCACTCTAAATTTTGCACAAAGCACTTTTCACAGCATGATAACAGTTATCGCTGCTTTGTGAATGAAGCCCATAATGTGATTTTATGAGAATTATCTTGAGGGAGGCTTTAAGGGACACCTGGCGGGAGGGGGATATGAAGGCTGCCATATTTATTTATTTTTAAATAATTCACATGTTTGATTTGCCCACTACTGATGCATGAAAAATCAGCAGGACTTCCAGGCAACTGGTATTGTTTAAAAGGAAAGAAATATGGCAGCCTCCATGTCCCTTTCACTTCAGGTGTCCTTTAAAAGTTCATCCTAGAATGAGCATGTGATATTCAGATTACTCTTATGAGAATAAGTAGTGGGTTGCATGTGTTGGTACCCAGGGCCAAATTGCCTGTCAGCTACTCCCGTTCATCAACTATGCGCTTGCTAGTGCTTTTCACAGGTGGTGGACAGGCACCCAACCCCTCCCCCCCCAAATGTAGTTGGATCTGATCACGGCGGATGCCATGCTCAGACGCGAGACTTTTTTTTTTGCCACCGGGTAATGCCACTGCGTTTCAAACATAACACGTGGTGTTACATAATGCTGCTATTCAATTGCAACCGAATGGCGCTTGTGGCCAGCAGCCGAGTGGCTGAACTGCTTGACAAATGAGCAGTTGAACCATCCGTGGAAAACAGACCTAAGTGGTGCAGAAAAACTACTGTCCTCCATCTGTCTTTCCTTTGTCTTGCCTATCACACCATTTCTCTATCCATCTCTTTCCCATATTGCCCCACATCTCCCTTTTGAGGAACAAATGTAGCAAAAAAAATTTAATTGCGGTGAAAATTATTTTGTCGCTAAGATGTTTTTTATTTTGTTTACCTCTCTCTTTTTTACTTACCGTATGTAGTTATGCTGTTGGGTAGTAGAGTTATATTTTTATGGACTTCACATGCAACAAGTAATGTATACGATAATTTATATACTTTAGGGATGAGTGATTTGCAAGCCTTGAGGTTGCTTTGTTTTCATGTTGGATGTAGGGGATTTATCCTAACGTTTTCTGTCATTTTCAGGTTCCATGTCTGTTTCCTGGCTTGCAGCTTGTGGATGCTCTCGGGTAAATTCTGCTGTGTTAGGTTTGTTGATTCGTGCAGAACTTCTTCTCAGAGCACATGAAGTACTAACAGGAAGTGTCCTGGATCTTTCTTCAATAGAGCCCTCTATAGCCTCTGTGAGGAAGGAGCTATCTGAGCTGAAGAAAGAGGTGTCACTGTACAGCTTAGAACATTATAACATAAAGGTCAAAGTGGGACTGTTCTGGAAGCATGACCCTCATTTTACACACTCTAGTTGACACTTGAATGTACCAGTATATACTTTTTTTTTAAATCTACCTATTTATACTAAGAGACGCGTTGTGACTATTCCCTGACAGCAAGAGAATGAAAGTTTCGAAACAATAAAATAACTTTCTAAAAAAAATTGTTTTGCTAACAGCTTTGTTTGTCCAATACTTTGGAATTTGTGTAAATTACACCTGCGATGTATTTATCACTGAGAACAGGGTGCCAATGAGTCCAATGATAACCATAGAAGCTATAGAGATCCATAGGTTTCCACACTATGGCTATCATTCATGAAAGTGCTGTCGGTATGGAGAATCAGTGCGGGTAAACACCGCTGGCGGTGTTTTAGACTTCTGGCTGCTGATTCATAAAAAAAGTATTCAGGTGCGGTAGCAGTGCAGATATTCCCCGATCTAGGCTGGCGGTAGGCTTGCGGAGACACAGAAGCTGCCGAGTTGATACATTTCTCCGTGTACCGCTCTGCTGCAGCTGCCTGGGAGGTCTGTGTCTCCATTCACTTACATTGTTATCGCCACATCAGAGGGAGCGGTACTTCCCGACCTCACACCGCTTGTGGTGATCTTTATAAATTAACATTTTGCTACATTTTTTACAATAATCACCGCACAAGGCGGTGATTTATCTCTCTGCTCAGTAAGGTCAGCTTTTCATGCGGAAGGAGCCTTTATGAATGCTGAATTTGCTGCGTGGGCGGTAAAGTCAGCTGTTTTAAGCATTTCCGCATGCGGAAATGCTTTATGAATGATAGGCTATGTGGGAACATGGAATTTGAACTTATCAGTCCAAGACTGAATGCCCTTTGTATTAGCATAAAACACATGGCAGAGAACTAACACTGCTCACCACCCAGAGAACATTATCACAAAGCTCAAACATGTTAGCGGTGGCTTTTCTCTGACAGTTACTGGAAAAGTGGTGATGACTGTGGGAAGTTGTGCAGAAATAGGTTAATGCAGAGGTTGCAACTATGGGGCCATAGACAGGTTCAGTTCCAGAGAAAATCACAGCCGGAAGGAGGAAGTAGCTGGAATGCACCATGCACAGAGTGCACAGAGGTGGTGTCAAGGGTGAGTTAATCCCCCTCGCCCCGCCACAGTTGGGCATGCTTGAATTATTAGCGTGCTGTTCTAAATCATTTGTAACAGCTTTTGCATTCAGAATGCTCATCCCTAGTGCATTGCTTACAGTGAAATGGGTTGGTATAGAAGCCATTGGCTGTTACTTGATGTCCTGATGCTACATGCAGAGGCAGGAGTTTTGCTATCTTGGGGCTTGATTCACAAAGCCATGATAACTTTTATCAAGGTCGCGCCAGCGTTATAGCGTGTGTAACGTTTTTCACGCTAAAACGTCCGCAAATTCGCATTTGCGCGCAAAAAAAGTTACACACGCTATAACGCTAGCGTGACCGTGATAAGAGTTATCACGGCTTTGTGAATGAGGCCCTTGGTGTCACATGTCAATGTAATTGCCCTGCATCCCCCTCAGGCTGTATCCTTGCACAAAGCACAGGCCCATTTATCTCATAATAGCTACTCTGCAACTCTTCTCACAAATTTGCATGCAACTTGGAGTTGGGCCAATCAGATTCATCAGGACGTAAATCTAGCCTAATTCTAAGCAGCATCCGCTTTGCATAACATTTGCATCTTATTGACCATCTCTACCTACAAATCTATAATAAGTCTTTTGAGTTAGAGGATTGTTTTATTTTATCAATTATATGCAGTTCGTTCTCCATTTTGATTTGCTCAATTCCAAGCGGCCTATTGAGCCAATGTGCTAAATTTTTATGCAAACTGGATTTATGATCTCACTGACCATCTCTGCTTAGGAGTTAGTATATCAGTTGGAACACTAAAGATGAAGTAAACCATTATTTTGGTGGTTAAGCCAGTTTTCTTTTCTAGGTTGATCAAGTTTAGGGAAATGCACACAGCTAATGGGGGTTTTAAAAGTTGAAAAGGGAACTCAGGGGTCACTTTGGGATCAGACAAACCCTTCATAATACCAACACAATTTAAAGGCAGACAGCATCCAAAAAAAGCAGCTTGAAAATACTTTGCTTTTTATTAGACTTCCATTTTGACTTTTAGCTGTTTTCTTACTGTGATTTCTGTTTACCTACAATGATCAGCCACAACACTGCATTCACTGAGAGCTAAAATGGATAACACTGATTATCTCATTCCAGTGGTACCTGGCAAGGAGGGGGATATTTAAAGCTATGTTCACCTGCTGCATTAAACTGTCAACAGTGGGATTTTCCTGGCACGCGGTGGTTAGTATCTTCCAGAGTGATCCAAGAAAGGGGAACTAATACATTTACAATGATTATATATCTGTAAACCAAAAGTAGAGATAGTGACGCACAAATTCCTGAAAAACATAATGCTGGCCATGAGAAGAAGAAGGTGAGGCTGCACAGTGTAAGCCCCAATAGAATGCCCATGCTGACTCCTATTCACCACTGAGAGCTCCTACAGTGAGTTTGGACTATGGAGAAACTGAAGGAGGTGGCCTGGTTTGATGAATTGTTTTCTTTGGCCTCTAAATGACCAAGATCTTAATCATACTAGGTATCAATGAGTTGAGCTGGGAAAACAAGTCTTATCCATGGAGGTACAACATTGCAACTTACAGGATGTAAAAGATTGGCTGAAAGGTCTTGTGGAGTCCAGACCTCATTGGGGGAAAGCATTATCGTACGCAGCATTGGGCAGCTGGTTTTAGTGATTTGGCTGATAAGTGTATGTTATTGACATAAAATATTTACATAAAACAGTTTTTTTCTTAAGTGCTTCTTGTTATGTTGTCTTGGTCTTCTACATCTACTATTTCCTCTTACACTATAAAAGTGATCTTTGGTATATAACCCTCTCAGGTTAGCCACAAATATATTACTTCAAATAAGCCTGAAGTGAGAGGAATATGAAGGTTGCCATTGCTATCCCCTTTTGAAAATAGCTGATTCCTGGCTGCCCTGCTCATCCTCTGAGATCAGTAACAGGAGTTGCACACCTGATGATGTTACAGCAGCGGAATTCCATCCTCTACGGGTGGCTGCCTCAGGATGTATTCTAGGCAGAGGTTCAGCATGGCATCCAGCAACCTGGGTTTATTAGGAAAGGAATTCAGCCACAGAACTCCATATTCCTATCACACTAGGTCGTATTTAATCTCAACATTGCTAATACTAGATTAGAAATAAAACAAAATGAATGAACAATCGTAATGAGTCAAACAATAGAGCCAGTGACACAACTGCCATCTACACAAACTTGCACATTACACAATATTAGGGTTTAAAACAAAAAGTAGGACAGGATCCAAGAGGCAGATTTCAGAGGTAGGTATCTGAGAGGTAAGCTGTTTGGCATGGGCATTGGCAGGCACTGTAAGTCGTCTGGCCACAACCCAAAATTCCATGGTGATGAGCCCATCTTGTTACACAAATTGAAAGGAGAAAGGATGGCACTTGCAGTCTTCTCTCAGGTCTTCCTGTACCCAGGAGCCCTGGCATCCAGGTAGTGATGCTGCTGCCCAGAATGTCCTGCAATGATCAACCAATGAGTTATTAAAGTATCATCCCAGAAGAGACACGATTGCTGAGCTGAAAGGCTCAACCCCACATAGATATATTTTACTGGCTCATGTTGCTGTCAGACCACCTACCAGGTTCTTTTATAGTCTGTTAATGGAAAGAGGTTGATGATTTTATATTCTTTGATTTTAGGTGAATTCAGAACTTGCCAAACTTTGCTTATTTCCCGGGCCTAGCCTTGCTACACCTAAATGCCAATATACTACCTACACGAGATAAGTTTATAATCTCTCACCTGCTCATTACCACAAGACTAGCAATAACAGCCCTTTGGCTATCTCCTGAGCCCCCTGCACTCACCAACATCCTATTCCAAACGGACTTCCACCTGCACACAGAAAAATGCTTCCACACAAAATAAGGTACACTCCCTCTTTTTATCCCACAAGTTGATAACTGGCCACTATTGTTCCCTCTTACGACTATACTTGAAGATTAGCCTATTTCCTCCCCCATCCCCCCTCCTCCCCCCCCCCCCTCCCCATCCCCCCCCACCAGCCTCTGATAATAGCTTTAACTATTATTATTACTATTAACTATTCTTTAGTTGTTACGCCAATGTTTGAGTACCCTAGTACTAACATTTGAGTGTTTATTTGAGTTTTTACTACTATCCAAGTTTTACTAATACCACTATTATCAATTTTACTACGAGTGGAAATCTCCTCAATTTAATAGTTAACTGAATCAGACACATTAGCATGCTTTTTGCAACTCTATGTAATATGTAGACCCTAGCTTACTAATGTTGTAAAACAAGATTATTGAAAAGCTTAGAAGTCTGATCTGATCTTTATATGCACAAACTTGAACATAAACGTAACACTGCCTGTTCTTTTTTTGTATTACTGTTAAACTCTTAATAAAGATTTATTGAAAAAAAAAAAAAACTTTCCTTATTTTGAAACACACCTCTGTGATTTAGATGTAGCTGTTATTTGTGCCCATTATTGCCATACCTAAAAAATCCACTATTGCAATGCTTTTTTGGTAATACATTTACAAACCATACGAATAGGAGAGGAGGAGGCGCCCCAAAAATAACTGCCAAATGATTTGGCAGCTAAACCTTTTCATGGAAAGGACAGAGCCTGTAGAGGTAAAGGTACCTATTAGAACTCAGACACTTAGTATAACGTGTTTCACAGAACCCAGACCGCTTTTTCAGATCAATAAGAACAGTGTCTTGTAATTAGAATTTGCCGGTAATGAGTGCCATAAAAGTTTTTGGATCTCCTTACCGGCGTCTCCTCCTCTCCTATTGTTACCAATGACAGCCCCCATTATATGGGGGTTGTACATTTTTTTTGTCCTAGATCTTTGAACTTTTTTGCAAAAACACCAAATTTGGGGAGAGTGTGACCTGACAACCAATGACAAACAAACCCAAGTGAGGACAGGACTTCCTCACAGGCCTTCATGCTGTGGCTGCTGGTTTTGCAACCCTCTTTTGTATTATTTCATTGCTTACAATCCATCAGCCCATTGCCTAAACATACTACACCATAAGGGCTCCCATTTTTCTCTTTGTGCTTTTCTGTCTTTCTGGAAGACCAAAACGCTATGTTTAAATCATACAAATGACTTCACAGTTTAGCAAAACCTACCTGGTGCCTGCCATTCCATCCCCCTGGCATCCCCCACTGGCAGTTATGGCCTCCTCCTGGCACTCGACACAAACAAGTTGTTCTCCTATGAGCTGTCTGCTCCAGGTTTGCAGCCGGCAGGCAGGGCCCACATGTTTTACACGAAAGTAGACACAGTAGCTAAGAATAAGAGGAATTTTCAAGATCAGATACATTTCTTACTACAAAGCAACAGCATGACATAAAACAAATGCATAAACAGTTTCTACCACCTTACCTACAGTGCTGCCCATAATTAACCACTTGATGACCCACCCTTTACCCCCCCTTAAGGACCAGTGCTGTTTTTACTGATCTGTGCTGGGTGGGCTCTGCAGCCCCCAGCACAGATCAGGTAGCAGGCAGAGAGATCAGATTGCCCCCCTTTTTTCCCCCCTATGGGGATGATGTGCTGGGGGGGTCTGATCTCTTCTGCCTGCTGGGTGTTGCGGGGGGGGCACCTCAAAGCCCCCCTCCGCGGCGAAATTCCCCCCTCCCTCTCCTACCTGCTGCCCCCCCGGCGATCGAGGCTGCACAGGACGCTATCCGTCCTGTGCAGCCAGTGACAGGACGTCCCCTGTCACATGGAGGCGATCCCCGGCCACTGATTGGCCGGGGATCGCCGATCTGCCTTATGGCGCTGCTGCGCAGCAGCGCCGTACAAATGTAAACAAAGCGGATTATTTCCGCTTGTGTTTACATTTAGCCTGCGAGCCGCCATCGGCGGCCCGCAGGCTATTCACGGAGCCCCCCGCCGTGAATTGACAGGAAGCAGCCGCTCGCGCGAGCGGCTGCTTCCTGATTAATTAGCCTGCAGCTGGCGACGCAGTACTGCGTCGCTGGTCCTGCAGCTGCCACTTTGCCGACGCACGGTATAAGCGTGCGGTCGGCAAGTGGTTAATCATACCCCTGGCAAATTTTGACTTAAAGTTACTTTTATTCAACCAGCAAGTAATTTTTTGACGGGAAATGACATAGGTGTCTCCCAAAAGATAATAAGAGGGTGTACAAGAGGCATTATTGATGAAAAAAAACAAACCTTTCTCAGTTTTTATTTAAATTTGAGCAAAAAAAGTCCAGTCCAAAATTACTCATACCCTTCACAAACTGTCACAGTCTGAGGGAAAATCAAAAGTTCTATACCATTCCAAATAGTCCAAGCTGTTCTAAAGCATCCTAATTACCCTGATTAATTAGGAACCACTGTTTTAATCAATTCAACAAGTGAAAAACATCATCTCTTTGCCCTGTGTGGACAGTCATGGCTAGGACAAAGGAGCTCAGTGAGGCCTGGGGCACACCAGAGGAGTTTTTCTGAGCGTTTTGAGTTTTTAAATCTGCTGCTAATGTTATCCTATGTGTCTGTGCACACTGGAGCAATGAGGTTTTGTAAAAAACCCCATAGCATTACATTGGGAAGATCTTTTAGAGGTTTCAAAAGCTCTTACCAATGTAATGCTATGAGGTTTTTTACAAAACCTCATTGCTCCAGTGTGCACAGACACATAGGATAACATTAGCAGCAGATTTAAAAACTCAAAACGCTCAGAAAAACTCATCTGGTGTGCCCCAGGCCTGAGGACCTGCGGCTGCGCATTGTGGCTGCTCACAAGTCAGGAAAGGGCTACAAGGCCATTTCTAAATGTTTTCCAGTTCCAGTGGCTACAGTGCAAAATTTTATTAAAATATACAAGATGTTCTGCACTGTGGAAAATCTCAGAGCATGTGGTCGGAAGCCAAAAGTGACACCTGTGCTGGCCAGGTGATAAAGAATCCAAGGATCACCACCAAGACCATCCTGGCTCTGTTGGTGGCAATGTCTCAAGGCAGACAATCCAATGTACATTGCACACTGCTGGGTTCCAAAAAATGACTTGCTAGTTGAATAAAAGTAACTTTAAGTGAACATTTTACAGGGGTATGATTAATTATGGGCAGCACTGTGTATGTCACATGACTTGTAATATGCTTCTCAGTAACCAACCAGCAAGCAGACTGTGTTATCTTCTATCCACCCTGTACTCTGTTACTGACCGGATCCACAGATACAGCTATACGCGACTATCGTCACTGAATGGCAGTTATTAAAGAGGAACTCCAGTGGCAATAATGTAATAAAAAAAAGTGCTTCATTTTTACAATAATTATGTATAGATGATTTAGTCAGTGTTTGCCCATTGTAAAATCTTTCCTCTCCTTGATTTTACATTCTGACATTTATCACATGGTGACATTTTTACTGCTGGCAGGTGACGTCAGTGGAAGGAGATGCTGCTTGCTTTTTTGGCAGTTGGAAACAGCTGTAAACAGCTATTTCCCACAATGCAATGAGGTTCACAGACAGGAAACTGTCAGGACCATGGTCCTGACATCACACTGTGGGAGGGGTTTCACCACAATATTAGCCATACAGATGATCAGTTTGAGAAAAGGAAACGATTTCTCATGGGAAAGGAGGTATCGGCTACTGATTGGAATAAAGTTCAATTCTTGGTTATGGTTTCTCTTTAAATCTCCAGTCAATTTTACCACACACTAATTTTGCTAAGTAAGAATAAATATATAAGAAAAAGATCCAAAATACCTCAATTATGTCACTAGAACTTTTTGTAAGCAAATGATAGTCATTATCGTCTTTACTGACTCTTGACACTTACACAAAGCCCCAGTACCCATCCCGCTGGCCACCAACCCCCTCCATTTACTCCAAGAAGGGGTGGGTTATGTGGGAGTTGAGCCACACCCCCTCCTACATTCTGTTTTGGAGGGCTAGCGAGCAGTGGCTTGCCCACCAAGAACAAGACTGCATGGCACCAGCACCCCAAGCAGGAGGAACTACAAGGTGCAGCAGCGGAAGGATTTTTTTGTGCAAGAATTGTACCAGAGGGAGGAGTCATCAGGCTATTCAAATTTTTAACTGGCTGTGTTTAGGGCCTGTCTCCACTCGTCAGTTTTTCTGTGCATTTTCTGCACAAGAAAACTGCAACTAATGTTATCAATGGGTTAGTTGACACTTGAATTTGTTATAAGCAGAAAAACAATTGACAATAATGCAGCCCGGTCAGACAACTCATGCAGAAAAACTGGCGCACAGAAAAACTGACTAGTATAGACAGGCCCATAATGAGTCCAGTCCATATTTCTAGTTCATACTGATGGTCAGGGGTGCCTCTGGCCATTTTGTCACTCCAGGCAAGGAAACCTGTGGCGGCTATCTCCATGAAAATACTCGCAATGCGGCAGCATTTCACCAGAAAATAATCGTAGTACAGTAGTGGTTCAGTGCAATACTACGAGCCGCCTATCTACCGCCACTATACCACTGTGTCCAATTGTAAAAATGTACTGTTTGATTGTACTTTACATTTTTGCTATGGATTGATTGAATTTCTGATCGATGTGGGTGGTTGATAATCGCCAGATTCGATCATTTTGAAAGAATCTGTCTGTAAAAATGAATGCATGTATTGACAGCTATAGGCTAGGGTTACTAATAACAAGATTGGGTTATTCAATTATAAGGGTAAAATTGGGGGGGGGGGGGGGGGGGGCAAAGTAGAGAGTAACCAGGAACATTTATAATTACTTTTCTCCTGGCAAACTCAAAGTGCTGACTTGTTCAGTAGGCAGTAGCAGTCTTGCCCAAGGTCTCCTACTGAATAGGTGCTGGCTTACTGAGTTGGAAGACGCAGAGATTTGAACCCAGGTTGCCTGTGCCAGAGGCAGAGCCCTTAACCATTACACTATACAGAGAGAGGAGGAAAAGCACTTTTATTTAGCTTTCCTTTAAGACAAGAAGACAGCCAGCATTAGGGGAAGGGGGGAAACAAAGGTGAATGGGAGAAAGAGGAGGAGTGGAGAGATACTGAGAATAACCTGAGATGGAGCAGATAGCTTATCTGTATTGCAGTCCCATATCACACAGAGGCTACTTGCCTGTAATATGACTCCTGCCCCTGCCAGTCTCTCACACAAGTCAGAAAGCACTCCTTCTGGAGTTTAGGGACTGTCTAAATCTTTTCAACCTGTGAAATACCTTATCTAGCTGACCACATGCAGTCTTTACAATGGTGAGAGAGCAGACAGAGTTTTTTTCTCTAAGGACACTGTAGGAGGCAAGCCTCTCTTCTGCATCATGCTGTGTACATTTACCAGCTTGCTGTCAAATTGTACTTTTATTTCCCTCAACCAGCCTAGTGCTTCACAATGCCTTATACACTGTACCAGCAGCCTGGGGAGAAACCTCCCCCCTTACCCCCCTGGCCAGTCCGTTCTGGAATGCACACAATGACACCATCCTCACACAGACACACTCCAGATCCCTAGATAACACTTATATTAGGGAATGTCATACAAAGTGTTGTAGACAAAAGGTTTGTAGATTCCTTATTTGAGGCTGAGCAGCAGAGGCTTTCATTAGAACTTTTTCTCTCCGTTCCATTAATTTTCAGTCTCTAAGGATAGGAAAAATAAACTTATATTTTTCTCTCAAAGCACCCCTAGATAAATCTGCCGCTCTAGGCAATTAGCTTATCAGCTGGTCTCTAGAGGCGCCTCTGCTGATAGTACATCCAACAGACTGTACCTTAACATAAAAATTCTTTATATTATCTTAAATAACCAATATAATTTTGCACATACTATTAACCTCCTTGCCGGTCTAAAAAATCCGGCAAGGAGGCAGCGCCGCACATTTTTTTAATTTTTTTTTTTTTTTAAATCATGTAGCGAGCCAAGGGCTCGCTACATGATAGCCGCTAAGCGGCGGCATCCCCCCACCCACTCCGATCGCCTTCGGCGATCAGAGTATGCAGGGAATCCCGTTGAGAACGGGATTTCCTGCAGGGCTTCCACGGTCGCCATGGCGACGGGGCGGGATGACGTCACCGACGTCATGGACGTCGGGACGTCATAGGGAATCCCGATCCGCCCTTCAACGCTGCCTGGCACTGATTGGCCAGGCAGCGCAGGGCTCTGGGGCGGGGGGGAGCGACTCGGCGCGGCGGATTGCGGCGGATCGGCGGCGATCGGAAGTTACAAGCAGCTAGCAAAGTGCTAGCTGCTTGTAACAAAAAAAAAATTATGCAAATCGGCCCAGCGGGGCCTGAGATATCCTCCTGCGCAGGGTACCCCGAGCTGAGCTCGGGATAACCGGCAAGGAGGTTAAAGCACAATGAAATGGATGGAGAAAAGCCACTGTGGTGCCATTGAAGACCATGGCCTCAATTCATGAAGACTTATCGAATCAATTATCAACAGCTCGGTAAAATACTGAACTCGATAAGTTGATTTAAAGGAGTTATGAGGCAAAAAAAAAAAAAAGGTTTTTTTACCTGGGGCTTCTACCAGCCCCATGCAGCCATCCCGTGCTCTTGTAGTCACTCACTGCTTCTCTGGTTCCCCTCCATCACCTCGTTTCGTTTTTGCCGACCTCGGGGTCAGCGGGCCACATTGCGTACATTTTTACGCATTTTCACTGGTGCAGGAACATTAACACATACATTTTTACGTGTTAGTGGTTCAACGAATAAAATAAAAAAACTAAACGAGCTGACGGAGGGGGACCAGAGCAGCAGTGAGTGACTACGGGAGCACAGGATGGCTGCATGGGGCTGGTAGAAGCCCCAGGTAAGTGAAACTCATTTTTTTTTTTTTTTTGCTTGATAACTCCTTTAAGGATTCATCAACGTTATCTACAGCTGTTAGCGAGCATTCGGTAATCATTCGGTAAGGATGCGATAAAACAAGTGCAATTCATGAAAATTAAAGTGGGTGTGGTTTAGTGTTAAATTTAGGATTAGTTATCTCCTTCACTGCTCTGTCGTTATTCCTGTCAGATCATTGCTGACAGAGAAGATGGAGCCATTTGAAGTGGTTAGGTATCAGCTGAGAGTGATTCAAAGGTGCAGAAGGGCAAGAATAAGGTCTAGAATTACATCAATTTGCAAGAGAATGGATTTATTTGCTATACCAGGACATCTGGATTTCTCTTGAATCATCTTGTAAGAGAACACAGGCAGTGCCAGGGTTAACTAAATTGCTAGCTGCACTACATTTTTTCAGAAAAGGCTCCTATCAAGCCGCAGCTGGCAAAATTGTGGGATTGTCTCAAACCACTTCCAGAATCCTGGTCCAGGTGTTAAGCCCTATTCGGAATGTTGCTACGTGGTGTTCAAAGGACTGCCTTTTTACCCACAATTCCACTGGAATCTTATGGTCTTGTGTTAAATTACCGCTGTAAAATTGAAACTTCGACACGTTACCGAATGGTTACTGCATTGTTATCGATATTTTATCAAAGTCACAACGAATGTGGAAAAACCTTGATGAATACAACTAGAAATTGATAAACTTTGTATTCAGTAATTTAACGAACTGGAAAAAGTTATCGCAAAGACAATGATGAATCGAGGCCCATGTCAGTTAGAGGAAGCCAGTGAGTGGCACAGCAGTACCAATACCATGTGTAATGTGTCTTGGGTGATGCAGGCATTGAAAGGATATTCAAGGACACCACCTGAAGTGAGGGGGATATGAAGGCCTGCCATATTGATCTAATTAAACAATACCAGTTGGCTGGCTATCCTGCTGATCCTCTGTCACTTTTAGCCATAGACTCTGAACAGTAACAGAACATGCAGCAAGTCAGGTGTTTGTGACATTATTGCCATATCTGACTAGATTAGCTGCAGGCTTGTTTCTGGTGTGATTCAGACAGTACTGCAGCCTAATAGAACAACAGGGCTGCCAGGCAACTGATATTGTTCAAAAGGAAATAAATATGGCAGCCTCCATATACTTTTCGCTTCAGGCTCTCTAAAATAATTGCTATAATAAACAGTTTTTCATCTTTTAGACAATCACAATTCCTTAGAATGGTTTGCCCTGATGTTTTTATTAGCAATAAATACCAACAGAATTCCAACATTTTGTTTTGCTGTGTAGCTGCAGTGTGGAGTGTGAAACTAGTATGTAAGCGTATTGTATATTATTTGCAGCTTGTGCGGTGATATCGCTGTGTGCCGAGTGCACGTTAGTAGATGTCAGGGGGCGCCACAGATGTTTCCCCTTGAACAGTAACATCACATATTTCCCTGAACTCTGGGGATCCCAGCAGGAGATGCTGGCATAACAGAGTGGAAAGAATTATGTCTGTACATACATGAGATGGAGATAGAAATGAAGAACTGGATAAAAAAAAGAGGAAAAAACGGTCCAGGAAAAGAACAAAAACCACCCACACTGTGAGCAAAACATCGGGAGAAATCCTAAATCTCTCGCAAACAGGAGTACTCCAGGTATAGCTAGGCACTGTCTGCAGCCTCATAGCACCACCCACAATAATCTGCCAAAGGAATGAACTGTGTATGTTTTTTTCTCTAACACAAAATTTACTTTTACACTATGGTGGTAGAGTATCACTCTCATTGTACAGCTGTCAGTGTGAGCATTTATTATTTACACTTTTGGAGAAAAGATACTCTTTCCTGTTTTGCAACTTATTGTATCAATAACAGATTGACTCATGGGTACTTCTTAATAGTGGTCTTGGCATAAATATGAATCCAGCCTATGAAAGAACACGCTGTAATGAAGTAAGAATAAAGTAAATAAAAAAGCTGGATCAATCAATATAGAGATGGTGAGAATGAAGGCGAGTGATGGGGATTAAGAAACCAAAGGGCCAAAGGAAAGTAAATCTACTGTGATCTGCGATGTTGTGCCTCCAAAGATACAAAATGTGCTGACATTTTATAGGTCTCAAAACATACTGGTTATTTTTCAATTTATTAAAAGAGTATTTTTTTAAACTTAGATAAATGTTATTGTTACAAAAAAATACCATAAATTATGTAGCTTTTTGTGCTGTTTGCTTACCTACTGATCGTACAAACAAGGATCAGTATTTCTTGTTTCACTCATGAAAGCCATCAAAGGGTCTCTGTGTACTAACACCGCCAATACTGACCATGACCAAGTATTCAGAAGACTTATCCAAACCTGATCACTTTCTACAGATGGTCCACCAAGTGTGCTTTATATCCCCTAATCTTCTACATCTTCAGAAACACCTTCTGTAACGAGAAAGGGAATAGGAGTGCAGCTAAGGCTAGACAGGTATTGGTGGTAGGGGATTCAATTATTAGGCGCACAGATAGGGTAATCTGTCGAAGAAACCGTGAATGCCGTACAGTCTGTTGCCTCCCGGGTGCTCGGTTCGGCATGTAGCGGAAAGAATTGACAGATTATTGGGTGGGGCTGGGGAAGACCCAGCTGTCATGGTACACATTGGCACCAATGACAAAGTTAGTGGGAGATGGAAGGTCCTCAAAAATGATTTTCAGGTACTTGGAGATAAACTTAAAGCAAGGACCTCCAAGGTGGTGTTCTCTGAAATACTGCCAGTGCCACGCGCTACATCTAAGAGACAGAGGGAGCTTAGAGAGTTAAATAAGTGGCTGAGAAATTGGTGTAGGAAGGAAGGGTTTGGGTTCCTGGAGAACTGGGCAGACTTTGCAGTCGGCTACAGGTTCTACAGCAGGGATGGGCTGCACCTTAATGGGGAGGGTGCAGCTGCATTGGGGGAGAAGATGGCTAAACGGTTGGAGGAGATTTTAAACTAGGATCTGGGGGGAGGCGGGAGGATAAAGTCTCAATATGTAGACAAGATAAGGTAAAAAGACAGTGGGAGCCTAACATTATGGGGGGTGGAGAGGGGGGTGGGAACAGTGTAAAGATTAAGGAGGTTGGTAAAACTTCAAGTAGCCCATTTCGTGTAAACAAAATTGGTAAATGTGGTGGTAAAAATATAAAGTGCATGGTAACCAATGCTCGGAGCCTTGCAAATAAAATAGACGAACTAGAGTTCATTCTGAATGACAAAGGCTATGACATTGTGGGAATAACCGAGACATGGATGGATGAAAGCCATGACTGGATAGCTAATTTAAAAGGATACAATGTGTTTAGGAGGGATAGAACAGGGAAAAAAAGGTGGAGGGGTTTGTCTCTTTGTTAAGAATTCTTTTACAGCTGTCCTCAACGATGAGATGGAGGAAGATTACGAAGATGTGGAGTCCATTTGGGTAAATATTCATGGTGGAAATAAAAGTTGCCAATTGCTTATTGGGGTATGCTACAGACCACCTCTTATTAATGAAGCTGCAGAACTGCGATTACTACAGCAGATTGAAAAAGCTGCAAGTAAAAATGAGGTCATAATTATGGGCGACTTCAACTTTCCAGATATTGACTGGGGTATTGAGGCTACCCATTCTGGTAAAAGCAGCAGATTTCTGGCAGCACTACAGGACAATTACTTGACTCAAATGGTAACGAAACCAACTAGGGGGAATGCGTTACTGGATCTGATCATTTCTAATAGACAATGTATCAAATATGCAGGTTCAAGAACATTTGGGAAATAGTGATCACAACATGATAACGTTTGATCTGGTGACTGATAGGCCACGGGGCAGCGGGACCACTAAAACTATGAATTTTAGAAAAGCAAAGTTCAATCAAATTAGGCAGGCACTAAGTTTGGTGAACTGGGATAATGTACTACAAGGGGAGGACACTGAAGGGAAATGGCAAGCTTTTAAACTTATTCTCAATTAATATTGTAGTATGTATATCCCATATGGAAACAAAATGTCTAGGAATAAAAAAAGGCCATTATGGATGAATAGAAAGGTTAGGGATAAAATGAAGAGGAAAAGGAATGCCTATAAGGTCCTAAAACAGGAGGGGACCGAGGCTGCACTAAGCAATTATAAGGAGTGCAATAAAAATTGTAAAAAAGAAATTAGGCTGGCAAAGATCGAAGCTGAAAATCAAATCGCTAGGGATATCAAATCTAACCCAAAAAAGTTTTACAAGTACATCAACTCTAAAAAAAGAAAGGTTGACTGTATAGGAATCCTAAAGGATGAGGGTGGGAACTCAATGGTGGATGACCAAGGTAAGGCAGAGTTATTAAATGCTTTCTTTGCTTCTGTCTTCACAAAGGAAACAGCACTGTTGCAAATTACAGAGGCAGAAGAGTCTCAATCTTCTAACTGTAATATTAAATACTTAACGCAGGAAGAAGTAAAGGCAAGACTAAATAAATTAAAACTAGACAAGGCACCTGGCCCGGATGGCATGCATCCTCGGGTCCTAAGAGAATTAAGTTCAGTTATAGCTAAGCCCCTTTATCTTATCTTTTGTGACTCTCTTGCAACTGGCAGAGTCCCAGTGGATTGGCGTACAGCCCACGTTTTCCCATTATTTAAGAAGGGCAAAAAATCTGATCCAGGAAATTATAGACCTGTAAGCTTAACCACTTTACCCCCGCGCGTACGGATTTCTCCGCCCCTTTTTCCATCCTTTCACCCCCAGGGACGGAGAAATCCGTACTCTGCGCACTCCCGCCGCTGTCCGCGCTCCCGCTCGTAAACACGCCGCCCGCCGCTAGTAAACACGCCGCCGCCCGCTCGCCCGGAGATCAATGAACGGGAAAATCCATTCCCGTTCGTTGATCTCAGCCCCGCAATGATCTGCTGCCGCTCGGCTGAGCAGCCTGATCATTGTGAAAAAATAACAAAGTCCCAGCCTCTTTCTACTTCCTGCAACAGTCCAGAAGGACGCTTGCAGGTCGTATGAAACAAATTGGTAATGGTGCCATCTTGTGGCCAAATAGTAAAACTACATCCTAACCATTTTTTACACACAAATAAACTTGTTTTACACAAAAAATTAACTCCTTACCTCCCACACTCCCCAATTTTTTTTTTTTTTGTAATTAAAAAAAAAATAAAAAAATTTACAATTTAAAAAAAATACATAAATAGTTACCTTAGGGACTGAACTTTTTAAATATTTATGTCAAGAGGGTATAACACTGTTACTTTATAAACTATGGGCTTGTAATTAGGGATGGACGCAAAACTGAAAAAAATGCCCCTTTATTTCCAACTAAAATATTGGCGGCAAACATTGTGATAGGGACATAATTTAAACGGTTTTATAACCGGGATAAATAGGCATATACATTTAATGGGTTTTAATTACAGTAGCATGCATTATTTAAAAACTATAAAGGCCGAAAACTGAAAAATAATAATTTTTTTCCCACATTTTTTCCTATTTTCCCATTAAAACACATTTAGAATAAAATTATTCTTGGCATAATGTCCCACCTAAAGAAAGCCTAATTGGTGGCGAAAAAAACAAGATATAGTTCATTTCATTGCGATAAGTAATGATAAAATTATAGACGAATGAATGGAAGGAGCGCTGAAAGGTGAAAATTGCTCTGGTGGTCAGGGGGTAAAACCCCTCAGTTGGGAAGTGGTTAACATCAGTTGTATGCAAACTATTTGAGGGGTTACTAAGATATACTATACATGACTTCGTAGTAGAAAATAATCTTATTTCTCAGCATCAACATGGGTTTACTAAAGACAGGTCCTGTTTGACTAACATGCTCAGCTTTTATGAGGTAGTGAATGCTAATATGGATATTGGGAATGCTGTAGATGTGATATACTTGGACTTTGCAAAGGCCTTCGACACTGTTCCCTACAGAAGTCTGGTGCAAAAGTTGAGGATGCAAGGACTGGGGAAGAGTTTGTGTGCATGGATAGGGAACTGGCTAATGGACAGAAAACAAAGAGTTGTGGTCAATGGATCGTACTCAAAATGGGAGACTGTTAGCAGTGGGGTCCCACAGGGGTCTGTACTGGGTCCAGTGCTCTTCAATTTATTTATTAATGACCTAGTAGATGCAGTAGTGAGCAATGTTGCTATTTTTGCAGATGATACAAAATTGGCAGAATCATCAACTCTCAGGAAGATAGTGTCATATTGCAACAGGATCTGGATAGGAGGGCTATATGGGCAAATACATGGCAGATGAAGTTCAATGTTGACAAATGTAAAGTCATGCATTTTGGTCGTACCAATGGTCTAGCACCATACAAAATAAATGGTATACAGTTGGGGACATCAAACTTGGAGAAGGACTTAGGCGTACTCATCGACAACAAGTTAAATAATCGTACTCAATGCCAAGCCGCTGCAGCTAAAGCGAACAAAATTTTGTGATGCATTAAAAGGGAAATAAAAACTTGAGATGCTAGCATAATATTGCCCCTGTTTAACTCTCTAGTAAGGCCACATCTGGAATATGGAATTCAGTTCTGGGCACCACATTACAAAAAAGATATTGCAGTTTTAGAGCAGGTGCAGAGACGAGCTACAAAATTGATACGTGGGATGGAAGGTCTCGCTTACCAAGAAAGGTTAGATAAACTGGGTTTATTTAGTCTAGAGAAAAGACGCCTTAGAGGAGATCTAATTAACTTGTATAAATACATCAGAGGGCAATATAATAGCTTGGCGGATAAGCTTTTTGTCCCTAGGCCTTCTCAAAGGACTAGAGGACATGAGCTGCGCATGGAGGAAAAACGTTTTAGCCATTTATTTAGGAAAGGGTTCTTTACAGTAAGAGTGATTAATATGTGGAATGCATTGCCACAGGAAGTCGTTATGGCAAACTCTATACCTGCATTTAAAGGGGGCTTAGATGCTTTCCTTGCGTTGAAAGACATCCATGGCTACAATTACTAGGTTATGCCTAATGATGTTGATCCAGAGATTTTATCTGATTGCCATCTGGAGTCAGGAAGGAATTTTTCCCTTTTGGGGCTAATTGGACCATGCCTTGTGGTTTTTTTTCGCCTTCCTCTGGATCAACAGGGGTATGTGGGGGACGGGCTGGAGTTGTACTTTGTACTGGTTGAACTCGATGGACGTATGTCTTTTTTCAACCAAAATAACTATGTAACTATGTAACCAGTTACTCTATTTTGGAACTACTAAGTGATATGAGCAGATACACTTTATATGCTGATTGGCAGGGGATGTTAGATGCAGGTAGACCACTAGAGTGTACTGAGACCACTGGGATATCTTGTCGGATCACCCTCCTGTTGCTGAACGATACCACCCTCTCTGATGCCCAGCCTAAAGATGCAGCACCAGCCAAGCCAGGCCAAAATTATATGCTGATGAACTAAGCAAACTACTGCAGCAGGATGTACTGTGCATACTGATTCACATCAGGAGTGTGCAGTAATAACACCATAACATTGTTATATATGTTAGGTTCAGGCTATGCATGCAGCCTAACCAGGGTAAATAATAAAGAAAGTCAGATTTATAACATGATTGCTAAAGACTTTTCCACGGGATTATCTTTATAATCAAAGAAGGAGTTAAAAGAAGCAGCTAGGTTCTCTGAAAGCTAAGCTGGAGTTTTTCTTCATCCATTTATTATGAAATAAATGGATTATTATCAATTATTCCATCCATTTACCTCATGTTCTGTTTTTTATTAAAACAAGCCTGAACTGAAAATAAACTTATGAGGTATTTAAGGGCTTACATTTGAACTCTGAGATTTGCACAGCAGCCATGTCAGTGTGACCACCATTCTGGTTCATTCAGTTACTAAAAAAATAATAATGAACATTTAACCTTTTTAGCTTACAATACGGATAACTCTGCTCTATTAACTCTTTCAATACAAAACAATAAAACGTGAAGAAGTAGAGGCAGGTTTTAAATAGGCTCAGTACTATATGCAATCATGTTTATCTCATCATGTCACAAGTTAGTTTGAGTAAGCTTTAAAGCATAAGCTCACATCACTCAGCCATGGACTTCTTAGCTCTGCTACTACCAGATGTATAAGCAAAAACTAAAGTGGACACAATTCTGCACTTCATGGGCTAATCATGAGTGAAATATAGACCTAGGAAGGCTGCACAGTAGTCTATACTTTAGAAATGTTATTTTTGCTGCTATATATGATCAAGGCAACAGATGGCACTTGGGCAACAGTACAGTCACTGGCACGAGAGCAAAGGGGTCTGGCGTGAACAGATAAGATTTTTTCCTTTCCATGTTTTTAACGTTTGAGAGCTGGTACCTCCCTTCCTGTCAGCGGTTGTTACCTTTCCTTGTAGCTTTTGAAATTCCCTTTATGAACAAGTCATCCCTTGTAGAGAGATGAAAGAACTGGGGCAGTGGGTGCTTTCACCTCCCCTGTGGCCGGCAAGCAATGTTAGCTCATTAAGAAGACTCAGTGTAACTAAGTAGAACAGTAGAATTTCCCTCTTGACACTTCACAAGTGAACCTGTATGCATTTCTTATCTACAAAGTAACTGATTGCAAAAAAAAAAAAAAAAAAAATCACTCTAAAAAGTGAGTATGGTCTGGGCACAGCTTGCTGCATTGCAGTATCTTTATAAAGCTAGTAAGCTATACTCATTACCTAGCAATCACAACCTTATATAAGAAGATTCATTTGCTTAGGCTTTGATTTGACACGCCAAGGTTAAAACAGTGTTGGGTATTGAGAAGGGTCAGGACTATGGATGGGCCTGGAGTGCTTCATTAGCATCAGGACTGCTGCCCTGCCAGCCTGGTTTAAACTCTCATCCATGGTTCTACAGTACATGGGTTTTGCCTAGAACAGTGCATCTGCCAGCCGTACAAAGCTGGATTTCTCATTAGGGACAGTAGGCACATACCATTACTGCAGAGCTGCCTGCCAGGGTGAGACATTTTAAAATGAATAATGCATTTGTGCACTGTTCCTCTCCTTACCCACCAGCTACAAGTTGCTCTGTCATTTACTGCACCATCATCCTTCTCCCCTCCCCATGGTAACTGAAGGCATCCCTCAGCTGTCGCCAAAGACGGGACAGTAAGCACTTGTGTACGGAACTGACGTTTTTTGGGGATAAGATCCTGATCCCCGTGGGTGACAGTTATTGAAAGTCTGTAAAAGATCTGGAATGCTGGAACTTTAAGCAAGCTTAGAAGACACCTGTATGTACACACACACATACACACACACACACACACACACACACAGACACACACACACACACACACACACACACACACACACACACACACACACACACACACACACACACACACACACACACACACACACACCCTGAATGGCTACCTCTGTAGTGTTCAGTCTGGCGTGTGTACAAAATATTACAGTTAACAGATGTCTTTACTTCTCACTGAGCTCTTTTTTTAATGTCCACCAACTAAAGAGATCACTACTAGCAGTTCAGGTACTTGGAGAAGAGCAAGAAGGATATGGGCAGAAGTTTGGTGCAGTGTAGGCCTGAGGATTATAGCAACTCTTGTGGCTCACAGGAAAGGATTTCAACCACAAGAAAGGTACTAGTATGCACTTCATGGTACCTGCACATTTTCAGCACTATCAAGAATGATAATCCTGACAGGTTGGCAGACTGATGTTTGTAGAGACAGAATAATAGTTTCTTTCCTACATAAGGACATACCGTCCCGGAGTCAGTGTGTAATACCTGGGTGGTGGTCTGATATGTGCATTAATGTGGAAGGACATTAGACTGGGTTTCACAGGAGACCAGGGCATATGTGAAAGCTAATGGCAATGCAACATAAATACAGGAAATTAATCATTAAATACAGGTCTTTCAAGACAATGAACAGTCAGTTGTGCCACCCCTCAGCACTGACCTTCTTTTACAATAAGCCAAACCAGCTTGCAGCAGAGAACAGCGTGTGGCAGATGCATGGTAGTGTTTACCTTGGAGTTTGTTCTGGTGTCACAGTGTGGGGTTTTCTCCAAGGGTTCCTGGAGTCCCTTTTAAAGGAGTCCGGCAATATCCTGGCCACTTCTGTAAAATACGGAAACTAAGTATGTACAGGTTTTAATGTGCAAGACACATTACCAAAAAAAGAAATGCTAAATGACAGTGGGCCAGATTTATCAAGAGTGTCTGAGACAAAATATTAGTAGGTTTTTAGAAATCCGTGCAGAACTGTCTCAGACATCCTAAGAAATCACTAGATAGTGCAGATTCCTTCTAAAACGGCCCGTTCAGATCACAAATGCGGATGGCCATGCGTGCGGAACGCAACGCGTACGAACGCACACCATCCGCGTTTGTATGTGTTGCGTGGCTGATCCCATCACTGAAAAGTGAATGGGACAGCCACGCGTTTTGACAAAATCTGCGTGCAGCATGCGTTCCCAGACCGCACAGGTCCGGAACGCATGCAGTGTGAACATCAGACAGTGCACTCTATGCACTGTCTGATGTCGTGCATGTTGGCCACCCGCACGCATTTCCAAAACGCGGCTGGAAACGCGTGCAGTGTGAACAGGCCCTAAGGACTAGAAGGAGCTAGGAAGGTCTGTCAGGCAGTGCAGTATGTGAGGGGAATTGCTGTTGCTGAGGTAACCAACACACCTGCTGTCAGCAAGCTCTGAGTGAGGGGGGAGGAGCCCTTCACACATCACTTCTAGTCTGCACTATATGTAGAGCTGCTAATGAGCACTTCTTATCTGCAGCAGTTAAAGGGGCACTATGGCTAAATTCTTTGTTTTTTGTGGCTGTGATATTTATAGCAGTATGTGGAGAATAGTTAGGAACATGCAATGTGGCAGATTATTTTTTTCTTTTTACACTAACACCATCTTTGTATAGGTTTAGAGTCGCGTCGGCAGATTTACCTTACTGACGCGACTCAGGCTAATCCATTATGGTGCAGGAGGCATCTTCCCCTGCTGTTGTGCTGCCGTTGTTGGTCTCCCCTCTCGGAAGCCCTGGTAGCATATTCCATCTTTCAACTGCACAATCGTGCAGTTACATAGCTCTCCCCATCAGCCGTAAGTGAGCAGTGTAGCGGCGGCATGAGAGAGCAGACGAACACAGCGCGTCTGCTCTCTCATGCCGCCGCTACACTGCACACTTTAAACAGCGAAGGCTGGTAACCATAGAAACGGACAACAATAGGTGTCCGTTTCATTGCCAGCTTCGCTACAGGGGTCCTTGCCAGGCAGCATCATCAGTGAGGCTGTGTCCCTCTCCACCCGGCGGTTGCTTCCCACCGCAGATGGAGGTTGCGTGCCACTCGCACTGCACGGCGGCACATTGATACACTTTACGGCTGATGGGGAGAGCTATGTAACTGCACGATTGTGCAGTTGAAAGATGGAATATGCTACCAGCGCTTCCGAGAGGGGAGACCAACAACGGCAGCACAACAGCAGGGGAAGATGCCTCCTGCACCATGGATTAGCCTGAG
Organism: Hyperolius riggenbachi; assembly: GCF_040937935.1. NCBI lineage: Eukaryota > Metazoa > Chordata > Amphibia > Anura > Hyperoliidae > Hyperolius > Hyperolius riggenbachi. The sequence goes on along the minus strand of NC_090646.1, from coordinate 491,245,070 downwards.
TCGCGTCAGTAAGGTAAATCTGCCGACACGACTCTAAACCTATACAAAGATGGTGTTAGTGTGAAAAGAAAAAAATAATCTGCCACATTGCATGTTCCTAACTATTCTCCACATACTGCTATAAATATCACAGCCACAAAAAACAAAGAATTTAGCCATAGTGCCCCTTTAATCACCCTGGCGTTCTATTAAGATCGCCAGGGCGGCTGCGGGAGGGTTTTTTTTAATTAAAAAAAAACTATTTCATGCAGCCAACTGAAAGTTGGCTGCATGAAAGCCCACTAGAGGGCGCTCCGGATGCGTTCTTCTGATCGCCTCCGGCGGCCAGAAGTAACACAGAAGGCCGCAATGAGCGGCCTTCCATGTTTCGCTTACCTCGTCGCCATGGCGACGAGCGGAGTGACGTCATGGACGTCAGCCGACGTCCTGACGTCAGCCGCCTCCGATCCAGCCCTTAGCGCTGTCCGGAACTATTTGTTCCGGCTGCGCAGGGCTCGGGCGGCTGGGGGGACCCTCTTTCGCTGCTGCTCGCGGCGGATCGGCGATCAGGCAGCACACGTGGCTGGCAAAGTGCCGGCTGCGTGTGCTGCTTTTTATTTGATCAAAATCGGCCCAGCAGGGCCTGAGCGGCACCCTCTGGCGGTAATGAACGAGCTGAGCTCGTCCATACCGCTAAGGTGGTTAAGGAATGAATTTGCACTTTTCTTAACTGTAGTGTAGCTCTAGAAATCCTCGCTAAACTGCCACTATTACATAGGCTTTGGGAAGGTTCTTACTATCATGCAGAACTGTTCTTCTGCTGGTTAGAACAGTTTTAGAAGAAAAAACTGACGGTAATGCTTTGATAAATCTGGCCCAGTGAAACAAGAATAATATAACCTTTTGAGATGTGACAAGTGGAATCATCTCCATAGCAGCCACGGCGTTGTCTGAGGTCTGGACAAGGGTTTCCTCCACTTCTTGGGGGTACTTTGACTTGTCGTGCCCTCTCTCTGCTTCCAATCCCACATCGGGTGCTGCATTCACTCCACATACCCCATGGGCCAACCACACAATGAGAGACTACAGGATGAAGAGAAAAAAGATTACATACTGTACATTTAATCTGAGACACAAAAGGCTAATTATTTACAAAAAAAAAACATTCTGCAGTAATCCTTTGCTATTGTTGGCACAGATCAAATTCATTGAATCGGCTGAATTAGGAAAGATGTGGTTCATCAAGTAGGACACATTTTTGCATTTCTTTTTTTCTATTTTTCCACCCTGAACACATGCATGGACCTGAAGACTGGAGTTTGACACCTGTGCCCTGCCTAGAATACAGGTTTTCAGGATCATTGCCCAGAATGGGCTGTATGGCAATCATGGAGAGTGTGCCCTGGCTTAAATTTGAACAAGACAACAATGCTGCACACAGATAAATGTATAGTGATCACGTGGAGTGTGTCCTGTCATCAGTAGGGACAACAGACCAGGGTTTCACAATGGGGTAAATGGCCATCAGGAGAGGTATGCCCTGTCGTGAGGTATGCCATGTCCTGTTACCAGTGTGGACAAGCAAAAATGTGCCAACAGAGGGCAGTATGACAATCATGAAAAGTATACAATGTCACTAGAGTGGACAAGAAACCAGGGTGGACATCCTGTGACAATGGGGTATATGATAATCATGTGAGGTGTGTCCTTTCACCAGTGTGGCTAGTAGACTAGATTTTTACAGAGTGGGGTGAACGACTATCAGAGGAAATATGCCTTATCACCAGTGCAATCAAGAGAAAGAATCCAGGAGCAACTCGCTGTATAACATACATAGAACTTAGTAAATCTTTAATCCAATCTTTGTTAAAACATTTAGGGCTTGATTCACAAAGCGGTGCTAACCTACTTAGCACGTCTAAAGTCTTTAGGCACACTAACCAGGGTGCTAAGTAGGTTAGCACTGGATTTCTCAATTGAGAAATCCGGTGCTAACCTACTTAGCACCCTGGTTAGCACGTCTAAAGACTTTAGATGTGCTAAGTAGGTTAGCACCGCTTTGTGAATCAAGCCCATAGACTATCATTCATAAAGCGTTCCCGCATGCAGAAATGCTAAAAACAGCCGACTTTACCAATCACTGAGCAAAATGTGTATTCATAAAGGCTGTTTCCGCATGCGAAGCGGACTTTCCCGAGCAAAGCGATAAATTACTGCATTGTGCGGTGATTCTATGCGGAAATGTAACAAAATGTAAATTCATAAAAATTAACGCAAGTGGTATGCGGACGGGGATTACCGCTCCCCTGGATGTAGCGATAAGCATGCGGAATACATGTAAGTGAATGGGACAGACCTCCCAAGCAGCAGCAGAGAGAACACCGCACGGAGGGACTCGGCCAGCTTCACCTGTTTCCGCATGCCTAGTGCCAGCCTATAGCGGGATATCTCCACACTCCTATCGCAACTAGAAACATTTTTATGAATGACCACCCAGAAGGCTGATATACCGATAGCGGTGTTTCCCCGCACGGATTTATTTTACCGACAGCACTTTTATGAATGATAGCCTTAGTAGCAAAAAGGCATAAAAATGTAACAGGAGGTGCAGAGGAAGGTCGACCATCGATGTAGGCTTTAAAGCCCTGCGATGTAGGCTTTATCAAGACCATTTGACCCCCCTACCATACGAGATGCATCTATATACTGGATGTCATGCCCCCCGCCAGATCAATTAGCCAATGGGTGCCCTGCACCAACCTTGCCATCACCTGCATTCAATATTACTATTTGCGCTAAACGGGGAGAACGGAGTCCAGCCAATCGGCTGTGTCGCTCACAGCAAGTCACGTTATATCCGCATCCTCCGATGTATGCGTACTGTCAGCCTCATCCTCCCAATCATGACGCAACACGTCTATGAGCTTCCAACATGTCTGACTTGTCTATGAGCTTCCAACGCGTTACAACATGTCTGCCATAACCATGCGGACAATAGTCTGCACGAGACCTGCTAGGACGCATGAAAATGGAGAGCCAATGTCGCTATCTAATGGATAACGGCCATAATTGTACTGTTTTTCATCCGGATGTTGCACTGCAATTGTACATGAGTATCAGGCAGTAAGACATTGGTGTGCACTCGCTATCTTTTTCTCATTGATTGCTTAACACCAGTGCAGACTACACACCAAGGCATGCATATAGTGGCATCTGTGACAATCACATAATGGGCTTGATTCACTAAACCGTGATAAGACAAATATCACACCCAAAGATATTACACGTTATCAAAAGTTATCATACCTTATCAAAGTTAACGTGCCTTATCAGAGTAGCATAGCGAGTGCTACGAACCCACAGGGGCTCAGGGCAGGACGAGTGCCATTGCCAATTAGCAGGCATAAGTTCGTAGCGCTCACTATGCTACTCTGATAAGGCATGTTAACTTTGATAACGTGTGATAACTTTTGATAAGGCGTGTTAACTGATAACGTGTGATAACTTTTAATAACGTGTGATATTTGTTTTATTACGGTTAGTGAATCAAGTCCAAGGTGTGTTATATCACTAAAGTGGATAAGAGTCCAGAGCAATAAAGTTGGTTGTATGACTATTATGGGAGTATACCATGTCACCAGTGTAGACAAGTGACCAGGATATATGCACAGTGAGTTGCAGGACAGCCATGCAAAGTATGCCATGTCACCAAAGTGGACAAGTGACCAGTGGGTTATATGACATTGAGAGGTGTGCCATGTCACCAGTATTAGTGGTACAGATGGGAGGCAGCAGGATGTTATGTTTGCATTTCATGTTTCTGTATCAGATCCGGCTGGACGCTGTTTCTCACACGGGTCCTGTCTGCATATTTACATATGCTTCAGCGCATCTCCTGGCTGTTTACTTTGGCCTGAAACTAGCTGTCCATTGTATATATGAAGGTCTAGGAACATGGCACTACCTACAAGCCTAGATGCTGACAGCTGGCAGCATTTAGTACAATGCGAGATAGTTATTATTGAAGGGATAAGCACAAAGCAAATTACCTGTATGACAAGCTTCAGATGGAAGTTAGTTGTCTGATTCCTGAGCAACATACTACTTTTAAGCCTCATCTACACGGGTAGATGAGGCTCCGATGTGTGTTATCAATCGAGCTGCTGCTGCGACAGGTCGGATCTTGCTAGCGCCGATTCCCTGCTCGTTCCCTGCGAGGGGACAATAGCAGGGAATCGAGTTGAAGATAAGCGGTGCGGGGACGAGCGGGTATCGAATCCGGCACACGCGCGGGCGAGCGTGGAGGCGGCAGGGACGCGGAAGAGGCGATCCGGCGGCTAATCGAGCCGCCGGATCGGAGCCTCATCTACGCGTGTAGATGAGGCGTCAGGCATCTGCAGCACCTAAATAGTGCTTTAATGACACAGAAGTAGTGTGCAGCCTATGTTTGAAAACCAAATGGAGCATGGCAATAGTACAAGCTTTCTATGTACTGCCACAGATATTTATAGTACTTTGTTATTACTCTTTGCTCACATGTGTAACCTGTACAGAGCCGGGACAAGGTCCTCCAGCATCCAAGGCTGAGACACCCAAGTGCGCCCCTCCATCCCTCCCACCCCAGCCGTCACACACTGATTGCTATTAGACTAAGAGGCACCCCAGGGCCCCCAACACCTTAATCTCTAGTTATCTGACTTGTAGTCACTTCCATGTATCTCCTTTTCTTATTTCTTTCTGCTTCAAACACAATTAGGAATGACAGCTGAATGAATTGTGCGCCCCCTCCTACACTGCGCCCTGAGGCTGGAGCCTCTCCAGCCTATGCCTCGGCCCGGCCCTGAACCTGTATAAGTATGGCAGAGGTTAATGACAGCTTGCTTCAAGCTGGTTGGGTTACACTGCTATATTGAAACCTGACTTTAACTCAGGTATCATGTAGGACACTGCTAATCGCCAGGGGGGCCTTTATAAAGCACAGAATCTGGAGATGATCTCTAGAGAACATCAAGTTAATATTATATTTCAAATGATTTGCAGTGGAATTTCCTGATCATCGAGACCTCCATTGCTGCATTCCACAGTGATGTTTTTGAATACTGGCCATGTAATTATGATGGCATTTTGGAGAGCAACAGCCACAACTGTAAAAAGTGGTGAAGGCCAATATAGCAGTGCAGTGCTGTAAAATAAATAATAGGCGATGAACTACAAACATATTTAGTACAACCTATGAAAAAGGATAAGAACGGCAACCCTGTCCAATCGAGCTTACAGTAAGCGGATGGGAGTGTAGGATATAGTAGGCAGGAAAAATGTGAGTGCGATTTTTTTTTTACGTAAATCAAGGGCAGTCCATGGAGTGTTTTATTTACTGCAAAGTGTTAGGATAGAGAGCAAGCTGGTCAGGCAACTAAAGTCAGGTAACTCTGAGGATCAAGAGTCTGTTTGAACACGTTAAAGTGTACCTGGAGTGAAATGTGCATAATGATATAAACACCTGTAAATACACTACTGATTACTTTTTTCTACTGTAAAGTTAATAACCCAGGGCTGTAAATTACAGTTTCTCTGCAGCTGGGTGAAGTCAAACTAGCTATTTCCACCTAATAACTGATAGCAACAAAGTAACTAAAACTTGTGTTTGGCTCAGACAAACAGCTATAGGGGCCAGCGCACACCAAAAAGCACTAGTGTAAAGGCAAACGCATAGCGCTTTTTGAAGTGATTTTTTTAAGGCGATTGTAGGCATGTGCCTAGCGATTTTTGGAGCGTTTTGGTGTAGCGTTTTTTATATTTTGTAGTAGAGCTGTAGCTGAACAGCTTCTGTAACAAAACGCTCCGATCTAGCGCTTTTCAGAGTGATTTTCCACTTTCCTATATACTTAACATTGAGGCTGAATCGCCTCAGAAATCAGCAGAAATGCTGCAGGAACCGCGCTTGCGTTTGGGAAAAAAGCACATCGCTCTGGTGTGATCCATCCCATTCTAATACATTAGCCAAGTGCTTTTCAAAGCGCTAGCATTTTTAAAAATGCTCAGAAAAGCTCTTGGTGTGCACCAGCCCTCTCACTATAGAACAGAAAAGAAGTTTAGCAGTGCATCATTACAATTGTTTATCTTATTTTTTTTGTTTACTTCAGGTTCACTTTAAAGGTGAGAGCAAGTGTGTGTACAGCAGCCCTCAACACTCCTCGGCTGCTGATGGACCGATTCAGCAAGCAATGGCCAAAGGCATCGTTCTCTCCACTTAAACAGCTCCCGCATGACATCACACTCATGCCGCTCTATCTTCCCTGCCCCCCATAGTAACAGAACACATTGCTAGTCTGCAGGCTAGCAACACATCTATACAGTGTCGGCCCTGCAATGTTGCACAAGGGTTTGGATCCTGATCCCCACCGGGCAACATCCATCTAGTGCAGTGCTCTCAAACCTGTCCTCATGACCCACCAACAGTGCATGTTTTGCAGATAACGCACATATGTAAAGAGGGGGTAATTAGTATCTCAGTTTATGTTATGTAGATTAACTTACTGTGTATTTCCATAAAGCATGAACTGTTGGTGGGTCATGAAAACAGGTTTGAAAAACACTGATCGAGCGAGTGTACGAGTCTCAAGACATCGTTGAAGATGTGGCTTAAAGACAGCCTCAAACTTTTCCAGGAAAGAGAGTAAAAATGACAAGTCAGAGATGGACCGGTAAACCTCAGTGTTATCTGCATAGACATGGCATTGCATGTCAAAAGAATCTGCTAGAAATTGATGCCCCAAATGATGCCCGCTTGATTTTCGTCTGAAATAGATCTACTTGGTTGATTACATGCGTTGGAAGTTATCGATCGGGAGCAGCGGCAGATCGACAGCCCATAGTAATGCACTGCACTGAACAGTGCTACACTGTGGTTCAATACTGTGGTTCATGCTGAAATCTATCAAAAATCTGTATCAAGTGTGAGGAAGAATTCAATCCATCTCTGATTAAATTTGATCTGAGAGGGATCTTTCTGATGGTCAAATATGGTAGCCATCTATAAGTGTATGGCCACCTTAGAGTTTGCCATTGGAGGAGAAATAAAGAAAGAGAAGACTATATAGTCAACAATTGAGCCTAGGGGAACAATCACAGTGATCACAGACAGGGTACTGGTAAAGGAAGAGACATCATTAATGTACAGTAGATCTGGAGGTAGTGGATGCCAAGTGACAGAACAACCAAGAGAAGGCAGAGTCACAACAAAAAATGTTCTGTGCTAGGCTATGGATTATTTTAGTCTTATCAGGATGTTGATTTCACTTTATCTGGGAACATAGAAAGGGACTGTTTTACTTAAAACTATCCTGCAGTGTGCATGTCCTGGTATGCAATACAGCCTAGGTTCTCAACGTTTTGTACGCATACCCCAGGTGGTACTTCTGATGGGTCCAGGGGGTACTCGGGCTTGATATAATTAACCAAGAACAAATTTATAGTTTTAGAAAATGATAAATCTTATTTAACTCCGAATTGGTATTTTAGCTGATTAAAAGCCATAGTAAATGCTTGAACATTGTTTAGAACCAATTACCATGTACTATGATTAAATATATATTTGTCAAGGGGTACATGTGATCATGTTTAATATGCTAGGGGGTACTTGGTGAGTACAGGGGGTTTAAAAGGGGTACATACCAATACAATTTTGAGAAACACTGCTCTAGGGGATATACAAGAAACACTGGGCAAACGCTGATTCTGGTTGTTACTCTAATATTCATTCTGGGACCTACAACCTTTCAAGCAACTTGATAGCATATCTATTTTTTAGAAGGGAAATAGTGGCACAGGGAGGGAGGGGTGGGGGAGGTTTTAGGGAAGGGGAGGGGGTTTATGGGAATATGTAGAGCAAATGTATCAGGCAACTTTTCCTCAATATGTTTACTCTGTGAGGGATTTCAGTTTTATTTGTTTCACCTGTAAAATGCCAAGCATGTTGGGCGAAAATGTTGTTTTAAAAATCTTTAAGATAATACAATTTATTGGCTAAGTTAGAGATAAATAAAAAGTAAGTTTGGACTTGGCTCCTGCATATACTGACGAGTTTAAAAAACACAGCTTATATACATTGTATTAAGGCATCTACTGTAATGACATTTATTTATTTTTGCTATAGAATGTTTTTCCTCTGTATGTCCAGTGTATATGTTACGGCCAGAACCCGAAGTCTGGCCACTTCGGGTTCTGGCCGGTCAGAATGCGAGGTGGCCGGCTCATGCGGCCAATGTGGGAAACGGGCTTCAATTTCGGACTTTGGCCGGCCAGAACGCGTTGTGACTTCAGGTGGCCGGCCAAGTTCCGAAAATCCCGCTCACCGCCGCCAGGAAGCTCCGCTCACCTCTCCTCCCCCGCTGCCGCTACATATACTCAGTCAGACCTCCGATCAGGGCGACCATAGCAGGGAGGCAGAGAGAGGCATAGCAGGCTGCCAGCTCACGCGAGACCCGCAGGACCCGAACACTTCAATGCAGAAGTGACGTGACGTCATTGAACACTTCTGCATATGAAGTGTATGGGTCCGGGCGGGTAGCGTGCGCGCTGCTCTGCCTTTCTCCGCCTCTCTGGTCGCCCTGATCGGAGGTCTGAATAGCGCCTCCAGCAAAGCTCCCCCAGCCCAGCAAAGCACCCACAGCCATGCACAGCCCCCCCAGCAAAGATCCCACAGCCATGCACAGCCCCCCAGCAGAGCACCCACAGCCATGCACAGCCCCCCCCCCCCCCAGCAGAGCACCCACAGCCATACACAGCCCCCTCCCCAGCAAAGCACCCACAGCCATGCACAGCCCCCCCAGCAATGCACCCACAGCCATGCACAGCCCCCCAGCAAAGACCCCACATCCATACACAGCCCCCCCAGTAGAGCACCCACAGCTATACACAGCTCCCCAGCAAAGATCCCACAGCCATGCACAGCCCCCCAGCAGAGCACCCACAGCCATGCACAGCCCCCCCCCCCCCAGCAGAGCACCCACAGCCATACACAGCCCCCCCCCAGCAAAGCACCCACAGCCATGCACAGCCCCCCCAGCAATGCACCCACAGCCATGCACAACCCCCCAGCAAAGACCCCACATCCATACACAGCCCCCCCAGCAGAGCACCCACAGCTATACACAGCTCCCCAGCAAAGCACCCACAGCCATGCACAGCCCCCCCAGCAAAGCACCCCACAGCCCCCCAGCAAAGGCCCCGCAGCCATGCACAGCCCCCAGCAAAAGCCCTCACAGCCATGCACAGCCCCCCCCTCCCCCAGCAAAGCACCCACAGCCATGCACAGCCCCCAGCCATGCATCCCCCCCTCATCTGTGACTAATCACCACTGTAATTTGATCTCTCCCCGTGTCACCTGACTGCCACAGCAGAGCAGCGAATTTAAAAGCATGGGATATTAACAATATGTCTGCTCCTAAGAAAGCAGGAAGTAGACACACTGCAGATTTATTGCAGGATTTGTATCAGCTGTAACTAAGAAATGCTTTTCTTTAAAAAAAAAAAAAAAAAAAGATTATTATGCTGTATCTTTCAGAGCAGAGAGGAAGTTCCATTCATGGTGACCGGACAGGACCCGCGATGTTCTGGGATTTGTGCGTTTTGGACTTTGGCCGACTGACTTTGGCCATTTCTAGAACTTGCCGGCCAATGTCAGAAATTCCCAGCATTTTGGACTTTGGCCGTCGTCAAATCGGCCAGTTCTAGAAACGGCCGGCCAATTCTAGAATTGGCCGATTTCTGGTTTTGGCCGTACCATATATAAGCTTTGTGGTTAGCACTCTCGCCTTGCAGCGCTGGGTCACCGGCTTGAATCCCAGACTGGGAACTATTTGCACAGAGATTGTATGTTCTCCCCGTGTCTACGTTGGTTTCCTCCGGGTACTCTGGTTTCCTCCCGCATCCCAAAAACCCACAGATAAGTTTATTGGCTTCCCCCTCTGATGGGCATATGACCATGGTAGGGATTAGATTGTGAGCCCCTCTGAGGGACAGTTAAGGGACAAGACAATATACTGTATATTCTGTACAGCGCTGCAAAAGATGTTAGTGCTGTATAAATATGTCCAGGTTTATATTCTCTTTTTTTTACACATCGGGCTTACAGGTTTGCTGCTGCATATGTAATTCTGTCCCATTCATTTTTACTTGTATGTAAATTCTAGGCCTAATATTGCCTCTGTTTCTGATAGAATTGGCCAAGCCCTTAGTTTAGTAGTCTGTTAACCTGGCAACCAGGAGAATTTTTGTTCAATTTAAGTGCCAATTAATTCATGAGAACATTAGCAGGATTAGCTTTGCTTTGACAGTCACTGATAGACACAAAGTATCTCTTGCTATGCGGTGATACTGTGCCAGGATACGAGAATGTTTGGGCAAAGCTGTTCTCGCCCTCATTAGACATTATAAAACAGACACAGTATGGTCAAAAACACAATGTAGCACTTACCAGGATTACATTGGATATCCTGTTTACATGCAGTAATTCTCTACATCTTTGGAACATCCTTATTTGGAAGATGCAGTGAGAAACATGATATATGTGCACATGCAAGCCAAGTGTTTGTAACTCACACTGGTCTTGGCCAAAACATGATCATTATGGTCGCCACCACAGAGTCCCACTAGAAGAATTAATTGTAGCAGCAGCAAATAGAAGTCATGTAATAAAGATATGATTTATACAGATTGGGCCACCCAAAATAGCTCAAACCGCTGCCTGGTTTAAAGAGAAACCGTAACCAAGAATTGAACTTCATCCCAATCAGTAGCTGATACCCCCTTTCCCACGAGAAATCTTTACCTTTTCTCAAAAGAATCATCAAGGGGGCTCTGTATGGCTGATATTGTAGTGAAACCCCTCCCACAGTGTGATGTCAGCGCCTCACAGCACTGAGGTGCTGACATCACACTGTGGGAGCCATGTTGCATTGTGGGAAATAACAGCTGTTCCAACTGCCAAAAAAGCAAGCAACAGCTACTTCCGCTGACATCACCTGCCAGCAGTAAACATATCGCCATATGATAAATTTCAGAATGTAAATCAGGGAGAGAGAAAAGATTTTACAATGAGCAAACACTGACTAAATCATTTATACATAATTATTGTAAAAATTAAGCACTTTATTTTATTATGTTATTTTTACTGGAGTTCCTCTTTAAAAGACTTGGCCACAGGTTAGATGTGATGTTTCAGGTTTGCACTAGAGGCTGCATATAGTGGGGTAAATCATTTAAAATGTGATGCACAAGTATGACATGGTATTCAGAACTTTTTTATTATTTAATCCTGGAAATGAACAAAGTTTGAAGATTTTGAAAACAAACAAATACATAACAAAATAAAAGAAGAACAATTCATAAATAAGAAATATTGAACACTATGCACTTTATCTACGTCACTAAGAAATGTGAAGCACATTGAGGCACTGCCCATGAATGCGTTTTGAAGAAAAGGGACAAATTCCTTGAGTCTTATTCCATTCATCAAAGCTTGTGTTAGATAGAAGACACCCAAAAAGGCTTAGTTTTGCAGCTTTTGTGCAACCGTTGTGAATATGGATGTGCCACAGAGTTCCAACAGAATATTTCCTACTAAAGAGCACTATCACAATGGGAAATAAATGTGACATCACAACTTAAGTCTAATGCTGGGAATACACGTTTCGTTTTTGCCTTCGTTTTAGCCTTCATTTCGATTGTGCCTTTTGTCCTTTTCGTTCCCGAAATAATCGAACGAACGGTTAATATCACCACCCACGGTTTGTTTGTTTTTTTTCAATTCTGATGGTTTCGTTTTTCCAATAATCGAAGGCTGCAAAGAAACGAAACGAAAATCCCTTTTTACAGGGACGGACTAACATAAACGAACATATAATCGATCTGAACAGCCATCAAGCCTACCAATGGCTCGATTAGATGGATAAAGAGAGATAATATCAAACATGTTCGATCACTAGTCGTTCGTTTTTGGGGTCTATTAATCGAAACTATAATGAGGTTATGACTATTTTCACATACGTTTTCAACACTCGATTCGTTTACTGAACGAATCGAAGGCTAAAACGAAGGCAAAAACGAAACGTGTATTCCCAGCATAAGTATCCAGCAACGAGTGACTGTGCTTGGCTCTATAAATTGCCATGCTGAAACTGGATGAGTTGTATACAAAGCACAATCAGACAATTGAGCAGATAACATAAGAACTGCAATGCAGAAAGCTTTATTATGAAAATGTCCTAAATAAAGATCAAAAGACTCCTATCAGCAAAAGTAATGTCAAAAGAAGGATAATTAGTACAGGTAGTCCCGACTTACGAACAACCCCTTGATCCAGACAGCACAAAAATGGGAACAAGTAAAAAAAAATGTTTTCAAAAATACCTTGTAGAAAAGAAAATGGACTTTCTATTTCAAATTGTTTATTTGAGAATTTTTTTTTTAAACTGGGTAAAATGACATTTTTCTACAGCACACTATAATATACAGCACAGCAAGCTCCGAGTTCTGCATACACATTTTATAATAAACCTGTGATCCAGCGCCGGGACCCTCTGGAGTTTGCCTGGATTAAGTTAAATCAATTCAATTTCAACATCAAAATAGCACAATTTTACGTGCAATTTTGCGCAAGAAAAATGTGCATACTACAATCATCATTAGGACAGAAGGAGGCACAAAGGGGGACGGGCAGGGCAGAGGTGGTACAGATGGGCACAGTGGATGCAGAGGTAGCATATAGGGGGACACTGAGAGAATAAGGGGACAGAGGTGGCACAGAGGGGGACACTGCAGACACAGAGAGGCAGAGGAGGTACAGGGGAACCTACAGACCCTGTTTTGTCTATCCACCGGGGATCACCTGTAGTGAATTCAAATAACTTAAAATGAAGAGCAAATGCCTGCAAATCCCAGCATTTCAATGCGGATTGCTGGAAAAATCTCCTGTTTGGTAATGAACTAAGGAAGAAAAGAAGGTGCAGCAGAAGATAAAATTAATAAAATCATAAAGCGGCATGCAAGTTGCTAATTACCGCCTTAAATGAGTCACAAAAGGCTGTTAGCTAAAAAACAGGTTTACTCAGTGCTATAAGTATGCGTTTTGTAGGTCAGATGTCCACCTTATCAGATTAACAGTGCAACTGCTGTGACTTTTCATAGCGTCTAAGCGCTCAGATACCATCAATGTCATGGCAAGTGCTCTATAAATCTGAGTAGGCAAATAGTTTATGAAACATGAAGTGTGGTATAAATCTCTATCAGTTTAAAGTGAACCTCCAGACTAAAAATCTACTCAACAGCACTGAAAAGGCTTTGTGTTTCTTTAACAGTTTCACAGCATCAGAACTTTGTTTTTCTTACCCAAGCCTTTTTTTAGCTGCACAGAAGAAAACTTCCCCTGATGCTGTGCAAAGCATGATGGGATTTCTGATGTTGTTCTCCTTCTGCTGTTTTGGTGCACATTTTTTTTTATTTTGAATGTGGGATTTGAAGCCTAGCAGCTGGAAGGGGTAATCAGGACACAGGATAGTTGGAACTGTGTCGTATGCTTCCTGTCACTTCCTTTCAACCAAAAAGATGGCTGCCCCCATGAATTTACAAACATTTGCCTGTTCTTTTAAAACAGGATGGGTAAGAGATTATATTACCTATCTATTTTAATTAATATAACTAATGTAACTTAATGACAGTATGTTTGTTTAGGGTGGTGGACCCCTTTAAAAGCATTTTGTGATTCATTCCTATACACAAAGGCACCTTCCACAATATTTTGTGTAATCTTTTTCATCCTCAGTTACGGTAATTTTACCACCACTTTGAGGTCCACTGTTTTGTTTTTTTTTATTATTATTATTATTATTTATTTTTTGATAGTGTGATCAAAGGCTTCTGGAACCCCTACCAATTTAGATTTTTATTTGATTCACTGGCTAAATTTTGACATTTTGATTATCCTGTTTTTAGAGTATCCCCTCGTCTTACCTTTGATTTTCTTCAATTCTACCAACATCCTACACAAGACCTACACAAGGCCGTGCTTCTCCTCAGACACTGCATTGCATCTCTATAACATGCAGCTACATCCTCCAAGTCATTTACTTCCTAGGTTCTCAACGTGTGGTACGCGTACCCCAGGGGCTACTTCTGATGGTTCCAGGGGGTACTCGGGCTTTATATACTTAACCAAAAATAACAAATCTAGAGTTGTAGAAAATGATAAATCCTATTTAAACAACACCAAGTTAGTGTTTTAGCTATTTAAAAGCAATAGTAAAGGCTTGGAAATAGTTTAGAACCAATTATCATGTACTAGCTTTAAATATATATTTGTCAAGGGGTACTTGTGATAATGTTTACTATGCTAAGGGGTACTTGGTGAGTACAGGGTTTTAAAAGGGGTACATACCAATAAAATGTTGAGAAACACTGATTTACTTCACTGGGAATGCACTATGGAGAGAAATGGAAAGTTGGCATACACAAAGGAATGTTCTGGGATTCTGGGCCACTGTAGATCTAGTTGGGCCCTGTAAATCTAGCACGGGGAGGGGAGGCCTGGAGAAGCTGGTATGCAACACACAGTGGCGACGTAACATTGCTTGTACACACTATGGGAGTACTGGAGAGCTGGGGCATGCTACAGAGGTCCCAGGAAAGCTTCAAAATATTATGGGGAGCACTGAAAAGCTGAGATCACTATAGGAGTACAGGCAAGCCGGGATAAACTATAGCAAGCATTGAGGAGCTGGAATACACTGTGGCATACACCGGAAAGCTGAGACACACAACAGCACTGGGAAGCTGGGACAAACGGTGGCAGCAACTGGAGAGGTAGAATGCATGAAGGCAGGCACAGGAAACCTGGTACACACTATGAGAGCCTAATTATTTTATTTGAAGGACATGCCTGCTTATTAATTATGAAGCTTGTTGCAGTTAAAGGGGAACTGAAGAGAGAGCAGTGGCGGCTCCAGGAATTTTTTTTAGGGGGTGCTATGCAGGTGCTGGACCAATTTCCGGGGGAGCTGATGACCGCGGCAAAAAATGGGTGTGGCTACAACCTGCGGCGCGCGAAGCGCGCCGCGGGGAAAAATGGGCGTGGTCATGACCGGATGAGGGCGGGGCTAACTGTAATTTAAAGTGAACCCAGGGTGAGAGTGATATGGTGGCTGCCATATTTATTTCCTTTTAAACAATACTAGTTGCCTGGCAGCCCTGCTGATCTATTTGGCTGTAGTAGTGAACTGAATTACACCAGAAACAAGCCATGCAGCTAATCTTGTCAGTTCTGACAATATTGTCAGAAACCCCTGACCTGCTGCATGCTTGTTCAGGGTCTATGGTTGAAAGAATAAGAGGCAGAGGACCAGCACGGCAGCCAGGCAACTGGTATTGCTTAAAGGGAGATAAATATGGCAGCCTCAATATTATTCTCACCTCGGGTTCCCTTTAAAAGTGCAACGCAAAGACAGAGGGCCCAAGTTTTGGTGACCCTTTTCCCAGAAAATTCACATAATTGTGCAGGTTTTCTCAAGAAAATACACGTAATGTGAGCAGATTTTAACAAAAAACACGTCCAATGACCCCAATATGCACAATCGTTATCAGATAAGGCTCCAATATGCACAATCGGTAGCAGATATGACCCCAATATGCACAATCGGTAGCAGATATGACCCCAATATGCACAATCGGTAGCAGATATGACCCCAATATGCACAATCGGTAGCAGATATGGCCCCAATATGCACAATCGGTGGCAGATATGGTCCCAATATGCACAATCGGTGGCAGATATGGTCCCAATATGCACAATCGGTGGCAGATATGGTCCCAATATGCACAATCGGTGGCAGATATGGTCCCAATATGCACAATCGGTGGCAGATATGGTCCCAATATGCACAATCGGTGGCAGATATGGTCCCAATATGCACAATCGGTGGCAGATATGGTCCCAATATGCACAATCGGTGGCAGATATGGTCCCAATATGCACAATCGGTGGCAGATATGGTCCCAATATGCACAATCGGTGGCAGATATGGTCCCAATATGCACAATCGGTGGCAGATATGGTCCCAATATGCACAATCGGTGGCAGATATGGTCCCAATATGCACAATCGGTGGCAGATATGGTCCCAATATGCACAATCGGTGGCAGATATGGTCCCAATATGCACAATCGGTGGCAGATATGGTCCCAATATGCACAATCGGTGGCAGATATGGTCCCAATATGCACAATCGGTAGCAGATATGGCCCCAATATGCACAATCGGTAGCAGATATGGCCCCAATATGCACAATCGGTAGCAGATATGACCCCAATATGCACAATCGGTAGCAGAAATGACCCCAATATGCACAATCGGTAGCAGAAATGACCCCAATATGCACAATCGGTAGCAGAAATGACCCCAATATGCACAATCGGTAGCAGAAATGACCCCAATATGCACAATCCGTAGCAGATATGACCCCAATATGCACAATCCGTAGCAGATATGACCCCAATATGCACAATCCGTAGCAGATATGACCACAATATGCACAATCCAGAGCAGATATGACCCCAATATGCACAATCCGTAGCAGATATGACCCCAATATGCACAATCGGTAGCAGAAATGACCCCAATATGCACAATCCGTAGCAGATATGAGCCCAATATGCACAATCCGTAGCAGATATGACCCCAATATGCACAATCCGTAGCAGACATGACCCCAATATGCACAATCCAGAGCAGATATGACCCCAATATGCACAATCCGTAGCAGATATGACCCCAATATGCACAATCAGCATCACCTGAAAAAGAAAAGAAAAACCCATTTACTCACCTACAGCCAGAAGACCTTCTTTCCCGACCTCCTGTCCCGAGTCCCGACCTCATTGTGGCGCGCAGCGCCCGCGCGCCCACGATCCTCTTCCTTCCCGACGTCACGACGAGACTTCCTGCCTGCATGCAGAGAGCAGGGCTACGGGAAAATGGCCGCCCGAAGCCATGCACTGCAGACTCGAAGTCTGCAGAACAGGGCTCCGGGCGGCCATCTTACCGTAGCCCTGCCTGCTGCTCCGTGCTGCCGCTGTGTGAACTGACTTGGCGTCTTTTAGACGCCTGAAGTCAGTTCACTCCAGGGGGTGCTTTGGGGGTGCTTGGACAATTCTAGGGGGTGCTCGAGCACCCCCAAGCACCCCCCTGGCGCCGCCCCTGAGAGAGAGGTATATGGAGGCTGTCATGTTTATTTCCTTTTAGACAATACCAGTTGCCTGGCAGCCCTGCTGATCCTCTGCCTCTAATACTATTAGCCATAGCCCCTGAACAAGCATGCAGCAGATCAGGTGTTTCAGTGGTTCAGACTTATAAGTCTGATCTGACAAGACTAGCTGCATGCTTGTTTCTGGTTTTAATCAGATACTACTGCAGAGAAATAGACCAGCAGGGCTGCCAGGCAACTGGTATTGATTAAAAGGAAATAAACAGGACAGCCTCCATATACCTCTCTCTTCAGTTCCCCTTTAAGCTACAACCATGCAGTTCTGATTTCTCTGCCTGGATTCAGTTGCATAGTTTTGGTTGCATTCGCAATAAGTGTTATTACCATCTGCAATCACTCTGCAGTTCAGAGCAGCTCAGGATGCTGTCATGAATCTATCTATGGCTTGTTGCAGCTGAGCTGCAGCCAGACGATGCTGAATTCCCTGTGCAGGGTGCTGCAAAATGATGCATGCATTTGTAATGAGAGTCCTATCCATCTGCAATCAGCCTGCAGCCTCCAATCAGAGTAACAGAGGATTGAGTGATTGCCATTCAGCTGTGTTGGAATTTGCATGTCTGCTCTCATTGGGTGATGTCCATGTAAAAGCCTCTTCCTGCGTTGACACTTTGCCTGTCATAGCTTTTAGCTCTGTCATAGCTGTTTGCTGGGTCTCATGTCTCTGTGATTTCCCTTGTCTTGCTTCCTTGTGGATGGTTGCTGTTCCTGCATGCGTTAAGAGCAGAGTCATTCCAGTCTTGCTGGCTTGAAGGCTGGCTGATCATGACGGTAGTTATTGGCTGGCGCTCCTGCTGGGTCTGATCCTGTGGACACCAATGTCTTTCCAGTCCTGCTAGCTTGGATGCTGCCTTCATTGCAGCAGTGATTGGCTAGCGCTCCTGCTAGTTCTGATCCTGTGGACCTGACTATAGCAGTGATTGCTATTAGTTACACTCCTTACATTAGATTGGCAAACATTCCTTCCTGTCTGTCTGTCTGTCTGTCCTTGTCTTATTCAGTGTGGCGGACAACAGAAGCTCAGAGCTGCAGTCGCTCTGAGCAACCATTGTGTCTCGTTTATTGTGGCGGTTATCAAAGTTCAGAGCTGTGGTCGCTCTGAGTCGCTCTGAGTAATCTTGCTTCCTGTCTCTAGGCTACTGCTCCTGCTGTGATCTGTGTAGTCTCCTCACCAAGTGCATCCCGTACTATTACCTGATATTACCCAGACACATTTGTCTTGCTTAGTGGGCTCTGGTAGTACTCCTGTCTTCCTGGCCTCAGTCTCTATACCTTGCATGCAGAAGTCCTGGGGGTAACTATAGTCAGGTAGGCGTAACTCCATCTCGCGTTCACACAGGGACTTGACTACAGCTGAAGAGCATGCGGTAGATTGGGGTATAAGGACTGAGGGAAGGCGAGAGATCTGCCAAGCCTTACACCCTAACAAAAGATAGATACCACACCATTCACAGTAGAATAATGATACTAAACAGTTTGGCAAGTACTGGTTAAAGACCAAAGAAGAACAGGTAGATCAGTCACCTGACCTCAGTGCTATCAAACATTTATGAGGGAATGCTAAGTAAGAGAAAACCAATCATTCAGTAACGTTACAAGAAGTTCTTTGGAACACTTTGAAATTATGCTTTGATAATGTGGATCGATAGATTCAGTACAAGCTTATGGAGTGCTCGCTGTCCTTACAGCAAATAGTGTAATTTTTATGTCAGAGATGCAAGCTTTCAATAAAAATCACTTCCGGATTATATTAGTTGTAATGAAAAACGTTCCATTAAACCAGAAATAACTGCAAAATAACAGGATTTACCAGCAGATGGTGATCTGGAAAATATCCAGTTTTTATTTCTAATAGTTAATATTTTCTGGAATAAAAAAATACTATAAATACTATGAAAAACTAATTATAGACCTAAAACAAATCATTAAATATGGAGATAAAACCCTAGTCAAAAGAATGCTCTTTATTCTGAGGCTTGTCGTCTGGTAAGATCAGGACTCGATTCCTCAGGCGACAATGCAGGGCTGAGGCAGTAGAGACCCTTTGCTAGCCTCTAGGCTAGAGAAGCATTCTCCTTCTATGGAGGGAGGAGGAGAGTTAATGAAGCGTATGATGGAGCAGAACAGAGCAAGCAGGGAGAGCAGAACAATGCCCTCAGCCAACGCTCGGCCTGGACAGGACAATCCATCATGTGGATCGCTTGCTGACACATCTTAGTGGATTAGGGGCTGCTGTACACTACTAGATTCTCAGTAGAAATGGTTTATATCGTCCGCCTCAACCAAGTTTAATCTACCACGTGTATGTAGCTTTACGATGATCAATCTAAAGTGATTTTTGGAGCAGTTGGCTTGTGAGAAAACATTTACATGAGATATGAAAATATGTTTGAAGATATGAAATCAAAAATTGAAATAACATTTTAAATCAAGTTTAAACCTTGTCAAATCGCCCAAAAAACTGATTTTCCCTCAAAACTGCTAATAAATGATAAAGCCTCATATGAGAAGTTATACGTATATGGACTGGTTTGCCAGGTGCTAGGTGAGCGCAGTGCTAGGTGGGCTTGGGCACTCTTCAGACACACCCTGGCCCAATGTGATAGCCAATAATGGGAGGGGCGAGATTCATGGTACCGTCCAGGTAGGCGCAAAGCAGGACTCAGCACCATCTTCAATTGCAGCAATGCTTCTTTTTACTCCATGGTTATCAAATAGCTGCAGTTGCATACATAACAGGGCTAGTAAATTCTTGAGAGGGGCATCCTCTCTTTCTCAAGCTAAACTAGCCCTCTAACTTACAGTGTTATCCAACAGCTATTTACAGCAAGGCTCCAGCAAGGTGCCATCGTAGCCAGGATGCCGCCATGCCAACCAATGGGGCTGGCCACACAAAACAGACATAGGCATGGTCACACCTATGCCTATGTCCATAAAACATAGACATGGCTACGCCCATACGAGCGACGGACCTGATGGGGAACTTACAGGTGTAAGTTCATGGTTTGTTATACCGCTGGATAAAACAATTGTTTGGTTTGTGGACACACACAAGCACAATTTAACTTATAGTTATAGTTCACATCAAGCATTGCCAACATTGAGGAAGGTTTCATAATGATAAAGATGCAGATGTGGCATTTTTACATTTCACACATACTGTAGCACATTTATTAAGTAAAAACATTGGAAGGTACATTCCTACATACAGATTTATGAATGTTTTCAGAATGCCATTCTTTTTATACTGAACGAATGAGCAGTTTGAACACCCGCTTGTGGAAAGAACAAGTGTCTCACTGGCACACAGATAGTTACAGCCACCCTGTCTATACAACATCCTAAAGGGGTAGTGGAGGGGGGAAGGGTCTGTGCTTCCCAGCATGGCCTGTGTACACTTGCCATGACCTCTGACCTCCTGTCAATGTGACTATCCATGTGAAATAATAGACATGGGCCCCATCCTGAAGGCATGTGAAGCGGGAGTTGCTTGGCACATGGGGTGGGGTTGATACATTCACACAAATCTATACATCTTCTCGCAATGTGCAAATACATTTTACGCTGGCCTGGTTCTCATATTTTAACATATTTGAAAATGTAGGCATTAAAGCCAACATGGGAAGAAAGAGTGTGCAATCAGGTTGTATGATGTGTGACCATACGTAGCTGTTATTATTTGCAGAAGTGAGCTTATTTAGCCTGAGAGGGTCATATAGCAGTATTTCAAATCTTCTTTTTTTTGTTTTTTGAAAGAACAGAAATGACCCCATTCATTAAACCAGGCATATACTATGAGATGTTTTCTATAGATTCAATATTAGATCTGATATAAACGCTGAATTTACCAAAAAATAAGGACATATTGATCAATGCTTAGCTATTTTACCAATCAATCAACGATAGGACGCAGCGCCGGGCCGAGGCATAGGCTGGAGAGGCTCCAGCCTCAGGGCGCAGTGTAGGAGGGGGCGCACAATTCATTCAGCTGTCATTACTAATTGTGTATGAAGCAGAAAGAAATAAGAAAAGGGGATACGTAGCAGTGACTGCAAGCCAGATAACTAGATATTAAGGTGTTGGGGAGGTTGTGGGCCCTGTGGCCCTCTTAGTCTCATAGCAATCAGTGGGTGATGGCTGGGGTGGGAGGGATGGAGGGGCGCACTTTGGTGTCTCAGCCTTGGGTGCTGGAGGACCTTGTCCCTGCTCTGATAGGACGTGTACTTTTTTTCATTGTATTGAGAGACCATGGTCGCAGGGGTGGGTAATCATAATCAAATTGAGGTTGCCATAGCTTAGTAATCCATCAAATAGTACAATGGGCCGTCTACATAAGTTTTGTTTCATTTCTGTCCACAACATTAAAATACTGCAGCATGTGATTTTCAGGACAGCAGGGTGCCTATATATTCATCTAATGAACACTGGACCACAACAAGCGATGCATCCGGGACATGTATGCCTTGCTCTAAACACATGGGTTAATACAGAAATCTGTGAACTGGCCCTTAAAGGGGCACTATGGTGAAAAATGTAAAATTAAAAATATGTGCAAACAGAGATAAATAAGAAGTATGTTTTTTCCAGAGTAAAATGAGCCATAAATTATGTTCTCCTTTGTTGCTGTCACTTACAGTAGGTAGTAGAAATCTGACAGAAGTGACAGGTTTTGGACTAGACCATCTCTTCATAGGGGATTCTCAGCATGGCTTTTATCCTTTATTAAGATATTCCCTAAAAAGGGTTTAAACAATGATGCTGGCCAGCCTTCCCTGCTTGATACACAGTTTTTTGGCAGTTGGACAGAGCAACTGCCATTCACTAAGTGCTTAAATAAATCCCTGAGAATCCCCTATGAAGAGATGGACTTGTCCAAAACCTGTCGCTTCTGTCAGATCTGTGACAGCAACATAGAAGAAAAGTAATTTATGGCTCATTTTACTCTGGAAAAAAACATACTTCTTATTTGTATATGTTTGCACATATTTAAAATCTTAGAATTTTTTGCCATAGTGCCCTTTTAAGAGGTTCGGGGTAGGTAGAACCTACACTGCATCTGTGGCTCTCTAGTTCTGATGCGGTGTAGATTCTACGCCGCAGTTTACCGCAGTCCCGAGCCGCTTGCCATGACTATGGACTCAGCTGTTATATGAATGCCAAGCTTCCTCCTATCGGTTAGGAGCCCGTTTCATTGGCTCCTTACCAGGTGATCACTGTGAGCCGCATGAAAAAAAAAAAGCTCTGGGATAAAACGAGAGGGAAATGGAGGCTGCCATATTTATTTCCTTTCAAGCAATGCCAGTTGCCTGGCTATCCTGAAGAGCCTCTAATACATTTAGCCATAGACCCTGAACAAGCATGCAGCAGATCAGATGTTTCTGACATTATTGTCAGATCTGACAAGATTAGCTGCATCATGCTTGATTCTGGTGTTAGACACTTCTGCAGCCAAATAGATCAACAGGGCTGCCAAGCAACTGGTAGTGTTTAAAAGGAAAGAAATATGGCAGCCTCCAAGTTCTTCTCACTTTAGTTGTCCTTTAAAGAGAAACCGTAACTAAGAATTGAACTTCATCCCTTCAATAGTTGATACCCCCTTTCCTATGAGAAATCTTTTCCTTTTCACAAACAGATCATCAGGGGGCTCTGTATGACTGATATTGTGGTGAACCCCCTCCCACAGTGTGATGTCAGGCCCATGGTCCTGACAGTTTCCTGTCTGTGAACCTTGTTGCATTGTGGGAAATGTTTCCAACTGCCAAAAAAAGAAAGCAGCATCTCCTTCCACTGACATCACCTGCCTACAGTAAAAATGTCACCATGTGATAAATGTTAGAATGTAAATCAGGAAGAGGAAAGATTTTACAATGTGCAAACACTGACTAAATCATTTATACATAATTATTGTAAAAATTAAGCACTTTTTTATTACATTATTTTCACTGGAGTTCCTCTTTAAGGGGCGAGGGCCTTGCGGTCCAGAAGTAGTTAAAGTGGAATATAACCCTGCATTTCAACATTGCTCTAAAACATTATTTACAGCATATTATATGCAACCAGCAATTTTTTTTTTTACTAGACCAGCAATGGAAGGGTTAAACACAGAGGTTTAAAGTTCAGTGGAGAGATATGCAGAAGTTCAGATAGATACATTTAACTAAATAGAATGTAACAAGTGATAAATGCTACACACTCTTTTGCTGTCATCCAGCTCCTTCTCAGTCAGAGAGAGTGAGTCACATTACACACTTACTGTATATTCCTGCGTATAAGACTACTTTTTAACCCTTGAAAATCTTTTGAAAAGTCAGGGGTCGTCTTATACGCCGGGTGTCATTGATGCCGGGTGATACGCCCTATCCTGTTACCGCCTCTCAGATCTCCCTGCTGAGGGAGCGCAATCTATTCTTCCATACCGCTCTGATAAACAGGTAGACAAGGAGAGCTCACCAGTCTACTTAAGGAGAGTTGACCAATGCAACAAGTCAATTGCCTATATACTGTTATATACTGGGTAACACATACAGTACAGCACTAGTATCTGTTCATACACAGCACCAGTACATGATTTTTTAATTTTTATTTTAATTTGGTGTGCGTTGGAGAAGGGGTAGTCTTATACGGAGAGTATATCCCAAAGTCTATATTTTAACTGGAAAAGTTGGGGGGTCGTCTTATACGCCCAGTCGTCTTATACGCCGGAATATACGGGTAGATACATTTATGTAAACAAAATGTATCTATGTAAGCTTCGGATGCGTCTGCAGTTCTGTCCAGGAACTTTAAAGCTCTGTGTAACCCTTCCAATGCTGGTCTAGTAAAAAAAAATGCTGGTTGCATATAATATACTGTAAATAATGTTTTAGAGCAAAGTTGAAATGCAGGGTTATATTCCGCTTTAAAGTACACCTGAACTGAGAGGGAAATGGACGCTGCCATATTTACTTCCTTATAAACATCACCAGTTGCCTGGCAGTCCTGCTGATCTCTTTGGCTGCAGTAGTATCTGAATAATACGCCTGAAACAAGCATTCAGCTAATCCAGTCAGATGTCAGTCAGAAACATCTTAGCTGTAGGCTTGTTCCAGGTCTCTGGTACAAGAGACAGAGGATCAGGCAGGTAATCTGCATAAATGAAAAATAAATATGGCATTCTCCATATCTCTCTTGGTTCAGGTGTACGTTAAAGCTAATATGAGTGGATCACACCGACAAGACAGAAGTAAGGATAAGCAGAGCAGGTACAGAGCCTGATTTGGATGCCGCCATAGACCGTAATGTTATTACTGCACAGAGGGAAATCACTGAATTATGTGTCGTTCTCCCCCCCAGAGTTGCTACAACACAGAGGGGGAATAATGCATGCCCAAGATTTCAGGAGGAGCAGGGGGTCCATCTTTCATACATACGCAGGATAGGCACATTTAGCAGCAATGGAACTATGTTTACTATATTATCCTCTGGGAGTACTACTGATACAACACACTGCACAAGAGATGCTGATCAGATTTCTAGCACTGATTAAAACTACCAAAATGTAGAGGCCTATTGCCCAGTGCAGTACAGAACCACCAACCTGTTTCTATCCCACAGCCCATCTGATCCTAATTTTCCATCTCACCCAATAACAGCCCCAGGCACAGCAATAATGATGAAGGTGCCTGCAAGCTATTACACAAGATCATCACTGCTTGTCTGCATACCCCAGTACTGGTGGCACACATTATAGCCTAACTATACCCAGCATGTTCTACTCCACCAAGAAGAATAAGCACCACTGATACGTTATGTTGCTATCTCAAACCACATAGCATTGAGTGGGGCAGAATGTGAAGGAAATTTCTTCAACTGAGTTACAGATCACAATAAAGTCTAACACAAGTTTAAACCCATCCTCGCCACCCAAGGGAAGATTTTTTTATTTTAATCCTGGCTGTGTACCTGTTGAGGAGATGTCCTACTTCCTGTCTGCTGTGATACATACGACAGGAAAAGGAAATGAGCAAAATTCTCCTCACTGTAAACGTGGACAGCAAAAGCCTAGCATATTTCTTAACACTACTTTGCCCTCTACAAATACAAACATAGTTTAGGGTTTATTTAGGATAAGGGATGGGCAGTGAGTTGCTTGATATTTCTTGAGTTCAGGCAAATGTTCTAATTTAATAAAACATTTAACAATAAACATTTAATAAAAGCATTTAACTTAAAGCAAACCTGATTTATAATCTTAAGAATGACTGATTAGTTATAGTAAGTTTTACAACCCAGTATGATCAAATTGTACCAAGAAAAAAGCCCAAACATTTCACTTTCTATTTACAGTAAAATTCAATCTATTGAATATCTTATCATTTTTAAAACAACCAAAAGATTGCTTTATACTCTCCATACACATACAGTAGCTGTCAATGTGAGTGTTTTCTGCCTCTTCCATTTGATAAATTAATCACATTCAACTGGAAAAGTGACTGCCATCAATCATCACAATGAATCACAATCATTCTAAAGAGTATACAAATATTTTGTATACATCTATCTTTTTTTTTTTTGCTTTTGTATAATCACATCTTAAAGGGAACCTAAAATGAGAAGGATATGTATTTTTCCCTTTAAAAGAATACCAGTTGCCTGACTCTCCTGCTCTTCCTGTGTCTCTTATACTTTCAGCCACAGCCCCTGAACAAGCATACAGATCATGTGCTCTGACTGAAGTCAGACTGGATTAGTTGCATGCTTGTTTCAGGGGTGTGATTCAGCCACCACTGCAGTCAAAGAGATCAGCAGGACTGCCAGGCAACTGGTATTGTTTATTAGAGTTGGGCCGAACCTCCGATTTTAGGTTCGCGAACCGGGTTTGCGAACTTTCGCGGAACGTTCGGTTCGCGTTAAAGTTCGCGAACCGCAATAGACTTCAATGGGGATGCGAACTTTGAAAAAAAAAATAATTATGCTGGCCACAAAAGTGATGGAAAAGATGTTTCAAGGGGTCTAACACCTGGAGGGGGGCATGGCGGAGTGGGATACACGCCAAAAGTCCCCAGGAAAAATCTGGATTTGACGCAAAGCAGCATTTTAAGGGCAGAAATCACATTGAATGCTAAATGACAGGCCTAAAGTGCTTTCAAACATCTTGCATGTGTATACATCAATCAGGTAGTGTAATTAAGGTACTGCTTCACACTGACACACCAAACTCACCGTGTAACGCACCGCAAACAGCTGTTTGTGTAGTGACAGCCGTGCTGGACTGGTGCGCACCATGGCGAGAGTGCAGGTTTTGGTGGCTTTACAGCCCATATGGTCGGCCTGGCTGATGTAGCTGAATGACAGAACAGTGACTGTCCAGCTGATCAAATTTGGTCTGACCACAATGAAGCAACGACCTTATTATCTTTTGTGTGCCCCCCGAGACACTCATCTAGGCGCCGGTCATTGCTTCATTGTGATACGCAAGCCCCTTCACCACGGCAAGGTAATGATCACGAAGGGGAATGGGCGCATGTACATGCCTTTTCTTTTGTTGTTGCAGCTGCCCTCAGTGCAGCCAGAAAAATTAGGCAGTCATGTACACGCACCATAAAAATTATTACAGCGGCCGCTGCTAGCAGCGGCCTAAAAAATTCAGCAATCCGCCTGGAGTCCCGGACCCTGTTGGTGGTGGCGGAGAAGGTAGTGAAGCGGCCTGCAGGCAGACATGCTGTGTGGAGGGACTGGGAGCGACTTAGTCTTTTTGGGGCAGGCCAGGCAGCCAGTCACACGGCGTGCAGGCAGAGATGCTGTGTGTGCGGGGACTGACTTAGTCTTGGGGCGGGCAGCAGCCCTCCGGGATCCATGCCTCATTCATTTTGATAAAGGTGAGGTACTTAACACTTTTGTGACTTAGGCGACTTCTCTTCTCTGTGACAATGCCTCCAGCTGCGCTGAAGGTCCTTTCTGAGAGGACGCTTGCGGCAGGGCAGGAGAGAAGTTGGATGGCAAATTGGAACAGCTCTGGCCACAGGTCAAGCCTGCGCACCCAGTAGTTCAAGGGTTCCTCATCGCTGTTCACAGCAGTGTCTACATCCACACTTAAGGCCAGGTAGTCGGCTACCTGCCGGTCGAGGCGTTGGTGGAGGGTGGATCCGGAAGGGCTACGGCGAGGCGTTGGACTAAAGAACGTCCGCATGTCCGACATCACCATGAGATCGCTGGAGCGTCCTGTCTTTGACTGCGTGGACACGGGAGGAGGATTAGTGGCAGTGGTACCTTGCTGGCGTTGTGCTGTCACATCACCCTTAAAGGCATTGTAAAGCATAGTTGACAGCTGGTTCTGCATGTGCTGCATCCTTTCCACCTTCAGGTGAGTTGGTAACAGGTCCGCCACTTTGTGCCTGTACCGAGGGTCTAGTAGTGTGGCCACCCAGTACAGCTCATTCCCCTTGAGGTTTTTTATACGGGGGTCCCTCAACAGGCAGGACAGCATAAAAGACGACATCTGCACAAAGTCGGATCCAGTACCCTCCATCTCCTCTTGCTCTTCCTCAGTGACGTCACGTAAGTCAAACTCCTCCCCCCAGCCGCGAACAATACCACGGGAAGGTTGAGCAGCACAAGCCCCCTGCGACGCCTGCTGCGGTTGTTCTCCTGCCGCTGTCCCCTCCTCCTCCTCCTCCTCCTCCCCCAAAGAAACACCTTGCTCATCATCCTCTGAGTCTGACTCGTCTTCTGCACACGACCTCTCTTCTTCCTCCTCCTCCCCCCTCTGTGCTGCCGCAGGTGTTGAGGAAACAGCTGGGTCTGATGAAAATTGGTCCCATGCCTGTTCCTGCCGTAACGGTTTCTGGTCACGCTCATTCGCAGCTTCATCCGCCACTCTACGCACAGCACGCTCCAAGAAGTACGCGTAGGGAATTAAGTCGCTGATGGTGCCCTCACTGCGGCTCACCAGGTTGGTCACCTCCTCAAACGGCCGCATGAGCCTGCATGCATTTTTCATCAGTGTCCAGTTGTCGGGCCAGAACATCCCCATCTTCCCAGACTGTTTCGTTCTACTCCAGTTGTAGAGGTACTGGGTGACGGCTTTCTTCTGTTCTAGCAGGCGGGAGAACATGAGCAGGGTCGAGTTCCAGCGAGTGGGGCTATCGCAAATGAGGCGTCTCACCGGCATGTTGTTTTTACGCTGAATTTCTGCAAATCGTGCCATGGCTGTGTAAGAGCGCCTCAAATGCCCACAGAACTTCCTGGCCTGCTTCAGGACATCAGCTAAGCCAGGGTACTTTGCCACAAATCTTTGAACCACTAGATTCATGACATGTGCCATGCAGGGTATGTGTGTCAGCTTCCCCATATGCAAAGCGGCAAGCAGATTGCTGCCGTTGTCGCACACCACGTTGCCTATCTCCAGGTGGTGCGGGGTCAGCCACTCATCCACCTGTTTCTTAAGAGCAGCCAGGAGAGCTGCTCCAGTGTGACTCTCCGCTTTGAGACAAGCCATGTCTAAGATGGCGTGACACCGTCGTACCTGGCATGCAGCATAGGCCCTGCGGAGCTGGGGCTGTGTAGCTGGAGAGGAGAACTGCCACTCAGCCAAGGAGGAGGAGGAGGACAGCAAAGAGCATGTAGCAGGAGGAGAGGAGGTGGCAGGAGGCCTGCCTGCAAGCCGTGGAGGTGTCACAATTTGGTCCGCCGCTTTCTGCTTGCCATCGTTCACCACCAGGTTCACCCAATGGGCTGTGTAGGTAATGTAGCGGCCCTGCCCGTGCTTGGCAGACCAGCCATCCGTGGTCAGGTGTACCCTTGACCCAACGCTCTTCGCAAGAGATGACACCACTTGCCTCTCAACTTCACGGTGCAGTTGGGGTATGGCCTTTCTCGAAAAATAAGTGCGGCCTGGCATCTTCCACTGCGGTGTTCCGATGGCCACAAATTTACGGAAGGCCTCAGAGTCCACCAGCCGGTATGGTAACAGCTGGCGAGCTAACAGTTCCGCCACGCCAGCTGTCAGACGCCGGGCAAGGGGGTGACTGGCCAAAAGTGGCTTCTTCCGCTCAAACATTTCCTTCACGGACACCTGACTGCTGCTGTGGGCAGAGGAGCAGGAACCGCTCAAGGGCAGAGGCGGAGTGGAGGAGGGTGCCTGTGAAGGTGCAAGGGAGAAAGCGGCAGAAGCAGATGATGCACCTGAAGGAGGAAGAGGAGAAGGAGGGTGACTTTTCTTTTGTGTGCTGCTGCTGCTTTTGCTCAGGTGGCCATCCCATTGCTGTTTGTGCCTTTTCTCCAGGTGCCTTCGTAAGGCACTTGTCCCTACGTGAGTGTTGGCCTTTCCACGGCTCAATTTT
The DNA here is from genome assembly GCF_040937935.1 of Hyperolius riggenbachi. Classification (NCBI taxonomy): domain Eukaryota; kingdom Metazoa; phylum Chordata; class Amphibia; order Anura; family Hyperoliidae; genus Hyperolius; species Hyperolius riggenbachi. Next base: position 491,215,459 of record NC_090646.1, on the reverse strand, counting down.
TGTTGGCAGAGCGAACAGATGGCTTTGGTCCGATCTGAGGCACACACATTAAAAAATTTCCACACCGCTGAGCCACCCTGGGATGTGGGCACTATGGGGACCTCAGCAGCTGATGCTGAAGGGCAAGTTGGCTGGCTGTACATAGGTGGCGATACATGGTGCCGGACTCTGCCACCAGCTGTTTCTGACGAAGAGCTGCCCCAGCTTCTTTCAGCAACTTCTCTCATCCTACTACTCTCTGACTCCCCCTCTGAACTGTCCCCCTCTTCATCTCCTCTATTGGGAACATACAGAGGATCCCTATTACCGTCATCATCGTAGTCATCCTGTCCAGCTTCGCTTGCCTCAGACAAATCCAAACTTGCACCATCAGTAGGTCCTTCATCCTCCTGACACGTTACATCCATAGTGTTGCCGCGTAACTCAGACATATTAGCTGGTGAAAATTCATCTGGCTGTAACAACAATGGCTGTGCATCAGTGATTTCAACACTAAATAATTCTTGCGAAGTGTCAAATGCAGCGGAAGTGGTGCTAGTAGTAGCGCTGGTGGCTGAGCAAGATGAGGTGTTCTGTGTCGCTAAATACTCAACCACGTCCTGACAATCTTGGGAGGTGATGGGACGTGCCTTCTTCCGAGCACTGTACTGTGGGCCAGGTCCACACGAAATTACATTTACACGACCTCGCGCAGACCTGCCGGGTGGCCTTCCTCTGCCTCTGCCACTACCTCTTCCTCTTCCTCTACCTGTTTTGTCCATATCGGGTATGCACGGAGTGGTATATCACACTGCGTGCACTCACGTAGGTTCACTTAACTGCACAGGTATGCGCACTGATGCGGTGGGTTCACTGAACAGTACAGGTATACAGTGGCAGGTTCACTGAACACAACAGGTATGCAGTGGCGGGTTCACTGAACAGGTATACAGTGGCGGGTCCACTGAACAGAACAGGTATACAGTGGCGGGTCCACTGAACAGAACAGGTATACAGTGGCGGGTTCACAGAACAGGTATGCAGTGGCAGGTTCACTGAACACAACAGGTATGCAGTGGCGGGTTCACTGAACAGGTATACAGTGGCGGGTCCACTGAACAGAACAGGTATACAGTGGCGGGTCCACTGAACAGAACAGGTATACAGTGGCGGGTCCACTGAACAGAACAGGTATACAGTGGCGGGTTCACAGAACAGGTATACAGTGGCGGGTCCACTGAACAGAACAGGTATACAGTGGCGGGTCCACTGAACAGAACAGGTATACAGTGGCGGGTCCACTGAACAGAACAGGTATACAGTGGCGGGTTCACAGAACAGGTATACAGTGGCGGGTCCACTGAACAGAACAGGTATACAGTGGCGGGTTCACAGAACAGGTATGCAGTGGCAGGATCACTGAACACAATAGGTATGCAGTGGCGTGTTCACTAAACAGGTATACAGTGGCGGGTCCACTGAACAGAACAGGTATACAGTGGCGGGTTCACTGAACAGGTATACAGTGGCGGGTCCACTGAACAGAACAGGTATACAGTGGCGGGTCCACTGAACAGAACAGGTATACAGTGGCGGGTCCACTGAACAGAACAGGTATACAGTGGCGGGTTTACAGAACAGGTATACAGTGGCGGGTCCACTGAACAGAACAGGTATGCAGTGGCAGGATCACTGAACACAATAGGTATGCAGTGGTGTGTTCACTAAACAGGTATACAGTGGCGGGTCCACTGAACAGAACAGGTATACAGTGGCGGGTTCACTGAACAGGTATACAGTGGCGGGTCCACTGAACAGAACAGGTATACAGTGGCGGGTTCACAGAACAGGTATGCAGTGGCAGGTTCACTGAACACAACAGGTATGCAGTGGCGGGTTCACTGAACAGGTATACAGTGGCGGGTCCACTGAACAGAACAGGTATACAGTGGCGGGTCCACTGAACAGAACAGGTATACAGTGGCGGGTCCACTGAACAGAACAGGTATACAGTGGCGGGTTCACAGAACAGGTATACAGTGTCGGGTCCACTGAACAGAACAGGTATACAGTGGCGGGTTCACAGAACAGGTATGCAGTGGCAGGATCACTGAACAGGTATGCAGTGGCAGGATCACTGAACAGGTATGGAGTGGCAGGATCACAGTACAGGTATGCAGTGGGCTGAGGGCTCACTGAACAGAACAGGTATGCAGTGGCAGGATCACTGAACAGGTATGGAGTGGCAGGATCACAGTACAGGTATGCAGTGGGCTGAGGGCTCACTGAACAGAACAGGTATGCAGTGGCAGGATCACTGAACAGGTATGCAGTGGCAGGATCACAGTACAGGTATGCAGTGGGCTGAGGGCTCACTGAACAGAACAGGTATGTAGCCAGGAAGAAGTTAAGCCTAACTAATCTTTCCCTATATGAGAGACTGCAGCAGCTCGCCCTACTCTCACTAATGCAGGCACACGAGTGGCCGTAATGGCCGCCGCTGCCTGCCTTATATAAGGGGGGGTGGGGCTCCAGGGGCTAGTGTAGCCTAATTGGCTACACTGGGCCTGCTGACTGTGATGTAGAGGGTCAAAGTTGACCCTCAGTGCATTATGGGGCGAACCGAACTTCTTCCGCAAAAGGTTCGCGTGCGGTACCCGCACGCGAACCACCTACGTTCGCGGGAACCACGTTCGCCGGCGAACCGTTCGGCCCAACTCTATTGTTTATAAGAAAACATCCATATCCCTCTCAGTTTAGGTTCCCTTTAAGTGTATGTGGCTGGCATTACATTCTTTTGCTTTTTTTTTTTTTAATCAATCACATAAAACAGCTGCACTAAAATGTATCCATATTATTGAGACATCGGAGGGTCAAAGCAGAACAGACTTCAAATCCAAAATCAGTCAGGTTTCCCAATGTCATATAACGATCCACTGTGCTAGAAGACTAAACAAACAAAATATGCTACTGTTTGGCTCATCCATTGCTCAGCTAATGCATAAGAGAAAGTTATTAGGGATCACAATGCTACATGGAAAAAGCATATCCAGCAACCAACCAGATCGCATGTTCATACTTAGCTCCAATAAAAATAAAACTTGCACTTAACCCTGCCTAGCTAAATATGCTTATTAAAAAGCTAGCGACATCTGAGTCATGTGCACTTCTTTGGTGCTGGAATGAAGCATACACTGTCACATACAGCAGACCACAGGCTGCATTGTACTCCCAGCAATTCTCATATATTATACCACTTCAGGAAGTTTATAACTCGTGCAAACATACTTTTACACATACTACCAAGTTTGGAGTCCTGTTAATGTCCTCTTAATACAGAATAGTCCATAAAAGGCAGCAATAGAACCAGAAAGGTCAGACAAAACCCAGATACCTTTTCCCTCTCAGATATGCTTCTGTGCAAACATATACTACACAGATGCTGAAATATGTCTCAGCTCCACATGTTTGCCGGACTAATTTCTTCCCTAACGTCGACCTATGGGCACATATATATTGAAGTCGCCTCTACTTTTTATTCTTCTCTATTCCATAGCCTCAAATAACACTTAGCGTCTTAGCCCCATTTAACTACACTGTACCCATGAATTTCTAGTGGTGACATGACACTGCGGCTTCTGTCTTGAGTTTTCCTCAGCTTATGGAGGCGTCCATATGCATCTTTACAGTAGCCTGGCCTCCTATGGTCACTGTTGGGAGGCAGCAGGGTATCATATACATATTGTCCATTGCAGGGTCTGCTGCCACTCATCAGACGAATGGCAAAGGAATCCACTATCCATAAAAACTCTATAAGGTTGGAATTTTCTGTAGTGGACCACAAGGGACTAACAAGTATGCAAAGGCCTTTCTGTGTGTCCATTGTCTACTGCAGGCAGTGGGCATCTGTTGAGCGAGGCCTTGCATGGGCTTAAAGTGCATTTGTAGCCAAAAGTTCTAATCAAAAATGCACCTTTCTCCATCTCAGCTATGGTATGTGCCTGTTTGTTTGACAATTTACAACTAGCTAGAGTAAGGATGTGCCTACAGGCACCCCTGCTGGTGGCTCTAAACTAAAGTCATTTCTGTTAGAGCACAGGTGTCGAACTCCAGGCCTGGAGAGCCAGATCCATGTCAGTGTTTAGGATGGACTGTGAAAGAGAGGAATGTGTTCTACCTGATGAACCACACCTTTCCTGATTCAGACCCATCAATGCATTTGAGCTGTGTCAAAAATGTGTGAGGACCTCGGCCCTCGTAGGACCGGTTTGACAACCCTGTGTTAAAGGGATGTCGGTTCCCATGGAATTTCCCTATATCACTGCTATATTAATCCACATACCACTATCTCTGCAAGCATTACTGCTGCCCTTTCAGCATCTTTTTAACCAATAGCTGTTGGGTGAGCAGATGAAAAGTAAAATGACTGACTAGTGAGGTAAATAACCGACCTGTGCGCGGTAAACCCCTCACTGTGTGTAGCAACTTAAAGTTCAACTCATCAAAATAGTAATACAATTCTATATTCTATAGATTGTATTGTTCAGTTGCATCAGCTTTATCTGTATGCAACATTTGAATGAAGGAAAAAATCTTGCTATGCTTACTTGTTATAAAGTAAAATCCTTTATGTGAGGTCTTAGTCTTAGAGAGCATTGGTATATCAGCACTGTACAGTATATTAGCACCTCTTTATACTTATAAGTAAACTATTGGCTTAGGTCAGAAAGCCGTGGAAAACAGAAGTGATGCAGCATTGATTTGTAATAAATGTCTGCTGTTAAAGTGGACTTGAACTCTTGAACAGGACAGAAGGAAACATAGAGAAATGCACCCTGTATGTATTTAGAGACTTTAGCCTGTCTAATTCCCCCTCATCTGTGTCTAATCACAAGTTGTAATTTGAGCTCTCCCGTGTGGGGCCTGACTGTCATGGCAGAGTTGGCAGATAAAGTTCATTTAAAAGCACAGGATGTTAACAATGATTTATTTTAAGATTTGTATCAGCTGTAACAAAGACATTTTTTTTGTTTAAAGGTTATTATGCTGTTGCGTATCTTTTAGAGCAGAAAGGACTTCTGAGTTCAGGTCCGCTTTAAGAAGCTAATGTTTTTATCTGGGTCATATTAGAATACATTGGGGCAGATTTAGCAAAATCATTGAAAGGAAAATGGAGAAGTGGTGCAAAAATGTTCCCACTACAAAGAGTACAACAGTTGTGTCATTCGGGCCTGAATTTCTTCCAGAGGTGCCACGTATGGTTATTTTGGACAAGCATGGAGACCCTCCCGATCTGACCCCTGTATAGTTTTTATACAAGGTTAATCCTTCCGCCCCCCTTTTCCCTCCCCCCCTCCCCCCCCCTTTCTTAATCCCCTTCCCTCGCTGAAACCTCCCCCCCCCCCCCCCCATTCTCCGATCCTCATCATTCCTTCTCTCCCTCTTCTCTTTCTCCTCTTTTTCCTTTTTCCTTACCCTCTGCCACGGATCTGTATGTTTAGCTGCTGGTGAGAAAAACTCAATGTGAAATAGGACCTATGTGTGTGTCCATATAATGAAGGGCGAGGGTGAGAGGAACTGCAGTGGAACTAATGGGAAAAATTAATGTTTTCTGGTGGGATGAGGTTAGCAGTCACACTTACCTGACCAGCGTAGTAGAGGAGGAGCCAAAGGAACCTGTAAAAGGATTGGCCCCCATACAATAGGCCACGCCCTGAGGAAGACCGGAAACGCCGGTCGAAACTAGTAGGCGGCTTGTGCTGCGGCTGCACCGCCGATCTGGCGCACCACGGAGCGTTCCTCGCCGTTGACAGGCTCAAGTCCTGATGCTGACCACCCTGTGTGGGAACCAAACCGGCTGGCCCTGCTAGGCTATACCGAGCGGAAGCAGAAATCTTTTCTAGCAGTGCAGAGGCGGAGGATGACCGCAGAGCACGACTGAACGCCGAGAGCCTGAGTGGAAACCTCATTGCTACAGTCTTGTTTGAGATGTCGGCGCGGATGGGAAGCCTGTCTGTGGATGGGGGACAATACATGCAGATGCAGGGGCCCCTGTAGAGAGGTACCAAAAGTCCTGAAGCCTCGGATCTCACTTAAGCTGCCAGAGGTGTGAGTATCAACAAGTCCTGAGTGACTGTGCTTCCAAACTGCGGACTGCTTTGCAGTGCTTTGCTTGCTTTGCTACGCAAATAGGAGGAACTTTGCTCTTCATCAATGGACCTGTGACCTGAGGTTTTGAGACCTGCTACAGTCTCTGTGGGCCCGTATGCGTGTGGTGTGTCTCCGTGGAGTGTTTGGTTGGAGGTGTGATGCAGTTTTTGTACAACAGCGCTGTTTTTTATATGCTGTGCTTTGACACGCTTTTTACATTTTGGTATAGTCACTGAGCAATCAATAAAATAATCCTTACATTTTTCACGTCAACTCTGTCACGTTTGGAATTGTTTGATACAATTGTGGCGGTTGGGTAAAAATTACCTAGTGAAGGTGGTGTAATGGGTGAATTATGGTCAAACAATTTTCCCCTCCCCAAAACCCCTCTTTACTGCCATGGCAGAGTTGGCAGAAAAAGTTCATTTAAAAGCACAGGATGTTAACAATGATTTATTTTAAGATTTGTATCAGCTGTAACAAAGACATTTTTTTTGTTTAAAGGTTATTATGCTGTTGCGTATCTTTTAGAGCAGAAAGGACTTCTGAGTTCAGGTCCGCTTTAAGAAGCTAATGTTTTTATCTGGGTCATATTAGAATACATTGGGGCAGATTTAGCAAAATCATTGAAAGGAAAATGGAGAAGTGGTGCAAAAATGTTCCCACTACAAAGAGTACAACAGTTGTGTCATTCGGGCCTGAATTTCTTCCAGAGGTGCCACGTATGGTTATTTTGGACAAGCATGGAGACCCTCCCGATCTGACCCCTGTATAGTTTTTATACAAGGTTAATCCTCCTTTTGTCCTAGAGAGAGGCCTCTGTGGCACTCTCTGATTATATACCTAATATACTCAGCCTTCTGGCTCTAGAGAGGGTATGGAACTCGGCTTAACCCACTACCTTCCCTCCAAAAGAAAGGAGCATCCAGTATATGTGATGTAAATGAGACATGCTGCTCAGCTTATCAATCTTATATAACTGGGATCAATTAAACAATTCATTCTTCTATCCTGAGTATACTATGTTCAGATCCAGCTATAGCTGCACATTATCTTGACAACCTAAAATGTAATTCTCTTTCTATCCTCTTTTTAATGCTATAAATAAATATCCGTGACACAGAAATTATTTTGCAGTTAACGGTTATTCAGAATGATCTTTAACTTTTCATTTAAATTTTCAGCCAATTATCTTCAATTACCAAGAAGTTCAAATTTAATTTATTTGCAAATACTATCTTTTTAAATGTTCTCTTTTGGGAGTAAGGACTGCCACAACATCCAAATCAGTGAGCTGCATTATGGGGCGGGAAATCTTGAAAATCTTTTTGCACAACTTGGTCCATATGCAATTAACTTTTTCTCATGAGTTATCTCCTAGGAGATAATTGTAATACTCCCTTTAAATACCTTTTAAGCATTTTACAATTGAAAAAGTACCCAAAAGTTGGTAAACAAAAAGTACTATCAAAACTATTTTGAATATTTTCTTGCTTGTTGGGGGTTTAAAAAGCATAAAAAGTGAATTGCATATGGGCTAACAGACCCAACTGAAATTTTCTGTTAGCCACAATCAGGATTATCTGGTGTTTGTGAGAAATTACAATAATGTTTGCCAAGAATCCTTTTTAAAATGATATTACACATTAGGGCCAGTTGGGTGTGGTCTGGTGTCATGGAAAGATTCCAAAGACTTACTGTAACAACAGAAGTAGTTCAGGCTATACCTTTAACGACTAATGCTAGGTACACACGATAACATTTTCTGGCAGATTTACCTGCCAGATCAATTTTTTCGATATGAATTTCGATCAAGTTTCCGATCGATTTCCATAGAAGTGAACGAAAAACTATCGGAAAATCAATCGAAATTCAGATCAAAAATCGATCTGGCAGGTAAATCTGCCAGAAAATTGTATCCTGTGTGCCTAGCATAACTGTAACAGATTTCTTTGCAAGCTTTCGACTTTAAGTTTCTTCTTCAGGCATGATACAGAACTGGATCAGAATCATACCATACAGTTCTGATCCAGTTCTGTATCATGCCTGAAGAAGAAACTTAAAGTTCCAAAAGCTTGCACAGTTAGTCATTAGAGTTGGGCCGAACCTCCGATTTTAGGTTCGCGAACCGGGTTCGCGAACTTCCGCGGAAGGTTCGGTTCGCGTTAAAGTTCGCGAACCGCAATAGACTTCCATGGGAATGCGAACTTTGAAAAAAAAATAATTATGCTGGCCACAAAAGTGATGGAAAAGATGTTTCAAGGGGTCTAACACCTGGAGGGGGGCATGGCGGAGTGGGATACACGCCAAAAGTCCCCAGGAAAAATCTGGATTTGACGCAAAGCAGCGTTTTAAGGGCAGAAATCACATTGAATGCTAAATGACAGGCCTAAAGTGCTTTAAAACATCTTGCATGTGTATACATCAATCAGGTAGTGTAATTAAGGTACTGCTTCACACTGACACAACAAACTCACCGTGTAACGCACCGCAAACAGCTGTTTGTGTAGTGACGGCCGTGCTGGACTGGTGCGCACCATGGCGAGAGTGCATGTTTTGGTGGCTTTACAGCCCATATGGTCGCCTGGCTGATGTAGCTGAATGACAGAACAGTGACTGTCCAGCTGATCAAATTTGGTCTGACCACAATGAAGCAACGACCTTATTATCTTTTGTGTGCCCCCCGAGACACTCATCTATGCGCCGGTCATTGCTTAATTGTGATACACAAGCCCCTTCACCACGGCAAGGTAATGATCACGAAGGGGAATGGGCGCATGTACATGCCTTTTCTTTTGTTGTTGCAGCTGCCCGCAGTGCAGCCAGAAAAATTAGGCAGTCATGTACACGCACCAGAAAAATTATTACAGCGGCCGCTGCTAGCAGCGGCCTAAAAAATTCAGCAATCCGCCTGGAGTCCCGGACCCTGTTGGTGGTGGTGGAGAAGGTAGTCAAGCGGCCTGCAGGCAGGCATGCTGTGTGGAGGGACTGGGAGCGACTTAGTTTTCTTGGGGCAGCCCAGGCAGCCAGCCACACGGCGTGCAGGCAGAGATGCTGTGTGTGCGGGGACTGACTTAGTCTTGGGGCGGGCAGCAGCCCTCCGGGATCCATGCCTCATTCATTTTGATAAAGGTGAGGTACTTAACACTTTTGTGACTTAGGCGACTTCTCTTCTCTGTGACAATGCCTCCAGCTGCAGTGGTGGGTTCACAGAACAGGTATGCAGTGGCGGGTTCACTGAACAGTACAGGTATACAGTGGCGGGTTCACTGAACAGGTATGCAGTGGCGGGTTCACTGAACAGTACAGGTATACAGTGGCGGGTTCACTGAACACAACAGGTATGCAGTGGCGGGTTCACTGAACAGGTATGCAGTGGCGGGTTCACTAAACAGGTATACAGTGGCGGGTCCACTGAACAGAACAGGTATGCAGTGGCGGGTTCACTGAACACAACAGGTATGCAGTGGTGGGTTCACTGAACAGGTATGCAGTGGTGGGTTCACAGAACTTGTATGCAGTGGCGGGTTCACTGAACAGTACAGGTATACAGTGGCAGGTTCACTGAACAGAACAGGTATGCAGTGGCGGGTTCACTGAACAGTACAGGTATACAGTGGCGGGTTCACTGAACACAACAGGTATGCAGTGGCGGGTTCACTGAACAGGTATACAGTGGCGGGTTCACTGAACAGAACAGGTATACAGTGGCGGGTTCACAGAACAGGTATGCAGTGGCAGGTTCACTGAACACAACAGGTATGCAGTGGCGGGTTCACTAAACAGGTATACAGTGGCGGGTCCACTGAACAGAACAGGTATGCAGTGTCGGGTTAACTGAACAGGTATGCAGTGGTGGGTTCACAGAACAGGTATGCAGTGGCGGGTTCACTGAACAGGTATGCAGTGGTGGGTTCACAGAACAGGTATGCAGTGGTGGGTTCACAGCACAGGTATGCAGTGGTGGGTTCACAGCACAGGTATGCAGTGGTGGGTTCACAGAACAGGTATGCAGTGGTGGGTTCACAGCACAGGTATGCAGTGGTGGGTTCACTGAACAGGTATGCAGTGGTGGGTTCACAGCACAGGTATGCAGTGGTGGGTTCACTGAACAGGTATGCAGTGGTGGGTTCACAGCACAGGTATGCAGTGGTGGGTTCACAGAACAGGTATGCAGTGGTGGGTTCACAGCACAGGTATGCAGTGGTGGGTTCACAGCACAGGTATGCAGTGGTGGGTTCACAGAACAGGTATGCAGCCAGACAGGAACAAGTTAAGCCTAACTAATCTTTCCCTGAGAGACAGTCTGCAGCAGCTCGCCCTACTCTCACTAACGCAGGCAGCACACGAGTGACCGTAATGGCCGCCGCTGCCTGCTTATATAAGGGGGGGAGTGGCTCCAGGGGCTAGTGTAGCCTAATTGGCTACACTGGGCCTGCTGACTGTGATGTAGAGGGTCAAAGTTGACCCTCAAGGTGCATTATGGGGCGAACCGAACTTCCGCAAAGGTTCGCCAGCGGGACGCGAACCACCGAAGTTCGCGTGGAACCGTTCGCCGGCGAACCGTTCGCCCCATCTCTATTAGTCATTAAAGGTATCACCTAAACAACTTTGGTTGTTATGTCTTCGGATACACATTAGGGATGATCAATAAGATTAAATAACTTCTCCTTGCATTCAGATTTCATGTAAATGATATGCAGCTTGAAATTGGACTAATCAAAATAACTTCCTGTCAAATTTTATTAGTCCAAGTTCATGCTGCACAACATTTACATTAAATTTAGGAGTAATTATTGGCATCTCATTGATCATCCCCATTACACTTTACATTCGATAACTGATGTGACTGATTGACCCACTCACCTCATATTACACATATGGCTTCTATAGTTCGGTATACTAAAAGCGAACATTATTCCATGCTAGAAGTCATAGAAATATAAGGTCTTTATGTACTAGTATTGTTTGGTATTTGATTCCACTGAATACACTCTTGCTTGGCACTGGATTTACACTGCAGAGTTAGTCCTGGGGCCCCACTGGCATTGCTTTACCAGTGCTTGCCAATCAAAGCGCTGCAACAATGGAACTCTATGGGGGGTGGACTCACTTACAGCAGAGCGATCGCAATGTGCTAAATGCAGGGTGACTGCATTAATGCAGAGCCTAATCACAATCGCTCTGGGAAGCGTTTGCAAGTGTTTTGTGATTTCCCAGAAAGCACAGCCAGTGCGCCCCCTAGCCTTATAGAACTGGAGTATAGAATTCTGATAGAAGATCACCACTTCCCTATTTTCCACTTTTCTAACGTCAGATTTCCAGTACTTAAACATTTGTTTGTTTGTTTTGCTTTGTGATGTAACTGATCCTAAAATAAGGACATGCTGATGAAGCTAAGTGTTTACCTCTCCGGGAACTGTCTTTTCTGTTGCTGAGTTTAGTTAAAAAAAAAAGTTTGTGATCACTTACACATTTACACATTTTCTTATTTTTAACAGAAACAACACAGTTTACTACACCCTTCACAAAGGAGCATGAATGGAAGTAAATGGCCCAGATCAGAGAGAAGGCCAGAAATCAGAGAAAGGCCAATAACATGGAAACGCTGGAGATGGGTAAATGTACATAGACACTGGACAGACAAATCTAAGTTTGAGGGGTTCATTTCATAAAGAAAATTCCTGAGACATAAACCAAATCAAAATAAGTTGGAGGAGTGCTTGGAGCCATCTGGCAAGCTTGGTGGAGGCAATGGGGTTGCTGTGGTGGAGGTAATGGTTCTCCATGTTGGCCAGCTTTGCTCCGGACACAGAGGTATCGCATAGACTCATGAAGAGTTTCCATGGTAAAAAAATTCTAAAAATATAAATGTGCTACTAAAGTAAACCATACCACGGCCAGAAGCCTGCAGCAATAACTGAGGGTTTGACATACATTTCACGTGTCACAAATAACTTCCTCTCTATCGCTCGTTATTTCTGTTCCTCCTGTCAGGCCAATGCTCAGCGTGTTCACAGATCAAAGACTGGATCCTCTTTTACCACCTCCCATGCATCTGCTATACTATACACAACATGGAGTGCCGTAATCCCCATAAGCGCTGATGGACATGCATAGAAGTGTTTCTCTCAGAGACAAAATGAAATACATTACAATAACAAACCTCATAATAAGAGAAATATACCATGTTATGCTGGGAATACACGTTAAGTTTTTACTTTAGATAGATGGGTTCGATAGATAAATTCCAACCTGTTGGATCTGGTCGATTCTACTTTCGTTTCGATTCTCCTCATTCAAGTGAATGTAATTGATAAGAAAAGATAAGGAATCGAGAGGAGAATCGAGCAGTGAATCGAGAGTAGAATCGAACGAAAGCGAAAACGACGGCAAAAACAAACGCAAAAACGCATTGTGAAGCAATTAGTGAAGAAGACTTAAAGGGAACCAGAGAGGATGCAATATACATACCTGGGGCTTCCTCCAGCCCCATACGCACGGATCGCTCCCACGTCGCACTCCTCCGCTGCCTGCATCAGCCGCCACCGGGTCCCGTCATTGCCGCGAGTCGGCAAGTCGGCCGGCGGACGCGGCCAATTCTCCGCATCACAGGGTGCTCTCCCCATACAGATACGCATGTGGCTGTTAACTGCGCAGCCGCATGCGTACATGTATGGAGGGAGCCCCTGTGATGCGGACAATTGGCCGCGTCCGCCGGAAGTGACGGGTCCGGTACCGGCGGATCCAGGAAGCTGAGGATGGCGGCGTGGGAGCGATTCAGGCTTATGGGGCTGGAAGAAGCCCCCGGTATGTATAAAATCTGTTTCTTTTTTCACCCCCCGTTCCTCTCTGGTTCCCTTTAACCGGAGAATATAAACCATTTTCAGTAAGTATACTCTATGAGTTATGGTGATATTTAATTACATTATAGCTGGGAAGTCCCCTGGCCTGTGATTAATTGGAAGATCCAGCAGTAGCGATATAACTGACAGCTGACCAAAGGTTTCCCTCCAGACAGAAGAGGAACTCTGAAAACCTAAGCAGAGATAGTTGAAGTACAGCCACTCTTCTAAAGCCTGCTACACACCATGCAATTTCCTGTCAGATCGATGAGAATGCACTTGCATTAGATGTGTCCATTTTCCAACCTGCATAAAATTATCAGAAAATGCAATTTGCCCATTTCCAAGCTGCATAAACTAGCATCAACTCAGAATGCTGCTTACTGTAGCATTTAGGAGAATGAATAAGCTAATAGTAATTACTATGTACTAGTAGGCTCTGCACAGCATGGACAGAAATGCTTCCCTTCACATCTCCTCAGTTTATACCCAAATCAACCAGTAATGAAAATAGATGTATGGGGTATTGTAACATCACCTTCCCATTTGAAAATACTGACCTTCATCACTTATGAGGCCTATAATCCAGGCCTGCTACTTTAGGGTTTATCAGTATTTTTATGGTAAGAATGGATAACTTCCAATCGAGATCCTTACATTCAGGGTAGGTTATACACCTAGTGACACCTGCATGCATAGGGCCTGCACTGGTCATGAAGTGAAATGCCAGTAAACCCCCGCAATCCTGCAGTGCAGAGTCAGATATGGTCCCTGGAGGCATACGTGAATTTTGGGCACCATGGAAAATCGGCTGCAGGAACAGTGCCAATAGTAGAATATTGGTAAATTTACTTTACTATTAAGGCTTCTTGCACACAGGGACGTTACAGGCACACGTTAGTGCAGCCTGTAATGCTCCCCCAACGCACAGCAATGTAACACAAGTGGGCTGTTCACACTGCCCACGTTGCGTTACATTGTAACGCAGCAAAGTGCTGCATGCTGTGCGCTCTCCGCGGCTAAGTCGCGTTAGACTGTTTGCATATGCTCAGTCATGTTGGGGAGGAGGGGAGAGAGCGGCCGGGCACATGGCTAATTAATATTCACTGCACTAAGTGACGTGCAGTGTTTACTTCCTGGAGCGGCCGCTATGTGCGGCGATTGGCCGGGCGGGACCACGTGATGCCGCATGCGTCCAAGAGTACGCATCACGGACGCCAGAGTGAGCTGCACAACGCGGCTCACTCCGACGTCCACACCAGAGCGCACCAGGCGTTGCGTTAGGGGCAGGTTATGTGCCCAATAACGTCCCCTAAATGCAACGTCCTGGTGTATAACTAGCCTTAAAGTGTTAATATTTATTAAATAAATATTGGTAATTGTTACTGATATTTTTCTATAGCTAAACCTACCACCACTCTCACTCAGAACCCCCCACTACCTATGCCTAACCCTAACTCCCCCTGGTGGTGCCTAACCCTAACACCACCCCTACTGGTGCCTAACCCCAAGAACCCCCCTTGGGGGTGCCTATCTCTACATACCTCCTGGTGGTGCCTAACCCTAAGAAATGAAAATGACCGGGTGCCGCCTGGCGCCCGAGTTTCCCCTTTGTTACCGGCTTAAAAACAGAGAAAAAAAGCTGCAAAAAACCCTACAATTATCGGGCATCGCCTGGCACCCGAATTTCCCTTTTGGCACCAGCTTGCAAATATTTTCAATTAAAGTCTATGGCAGCGCCAGATTTGCCCGCTACACCGTGGAGTCCTACTAGGAATTTAAAAACCACCAGACCATGATGTTTATATTTCTACCATCTTCCCCATGCACAGACTATCTACATGGTGATACCATAATCACAAAATCATTCACCATCCAACATTCAGGCTAGGTTCACAGTAGGACGTTGCGTTGTGATGCGACGTTAAAGCCGTAACGCAACATTACAACGCAACGCACCAAAAAAGTGGTAACGCAGATCAATGCTGCATTGCCGTCGCATTAAGTTGGTACAGTAAAGCATACAGGCAATGAAAAGTATGCTTTCCTGTACCTGGTAACGTTTAGCAGTCACGCACTGCAGCAGTGTGTACCATAATGCAACACGTTACAATGCGACACTATTGTTGCACTGTGAACGTTGCATAGACTTCTTATTGCAGTGCGGTAAGCTGCATTATAAGACTATAACGCAGCACCACAACATCCTACTGCATACCTAGCCTTAGTGTTTCGGCTTCCTTTACCTCCAGCAGCAGTGTGTTCAGTTGTTAAAATACATACTGCATATATGAGGAATTATATTTATATGAAGGCTAAACCTATTCAGCTGTAAGTGACTGAATACTCTGCCATTAATGACTTCAATTATAACTAAGAGTCAAAATGGGTGAGTTCATATGTGTACATATGATTAAGCTTATCTTTATTCATATTAACAGATTATTTTTAGAGAACAGTAAAGAAAACCCCCACAATGAGTCACTCCCATATCACAGTAACCAGTTTCTGCAATTCCCTGAGGCCTCTTTTCCATGGACAGTTGAACTGTGTGCTCAGAAAGCAATTACCAGGCAGCAGTGAGCAGTTACCAGGCAGCAGTAAGCTCTTACCAGGCAGCATGGAGCTGTTACCAGGCAGCAGCAAGCAGTTACCAGGCAGCAGTGAGCAGTTACCAGGCAGCAGTAAGCTCTTACCAGGCAGCATGGAGCTGTTACCAGGCAGCAGCAAGCAGTTACCAGGCAGCAGTGAGCAGTTACCAGGCTGCAGCAAGCAGTTATGAGAGGCATTTCACTGCCTATCAACTGCCCATGGAAGAGGAGCCTTATTCACATATCTGTGGTTTCAAAATACAAATGCATTTGAGGTGCATTGACCTACATTGATTTTAGTGTGAACTGCATCAGACTAAATAGTTATTCATGGCTGTTGCAGTTCAGGTGCAGAAGAAACAGGGACGTGTGAAAATGGGAATGAGCCCACAAGATTTACTAACTGAGTAGCGTGCCCTTCTTAGGTGATGAGGAAATGACTACACAGCAAGTCAAGTGACTAGGGGCCACTGGTATGTGCTAACTGCAATCATCTGTACAGGAAGTGACAGCATTCTGCATTTGTGTTATGTACGTGTTTACACAGAAAACACACACATAAAACAAATGCTGCCTAACGTAAAATGTATTTGTTTGTGACAATAGTAACTGCTGTTTTTGAAAGGCAAAAGTCTAAGGCTGGATTCGCACTGCACGTTGCATAATGCAAGCGTTAGAATGCAATGAAGCCTGGACATAGACATTAACCTGCTAATAGCTCTGCACGCATTATCTTGAGTTACATATTATGTGCCGGGGCGTTATCTAACAGCATACGCCGTTTTTCTGCCTAATGCAGCTGTACAGAGCGACACTTGGAACCTTTTTATATTTACCTGTTCCTGGCGGCTGGATCAGTTTCTCTCTTCATCCACCGGTGGCGCTGCACTCCCGGCATCCTCTTCTGAGTTCCTATCACCAAGGGATGGTGTCAGCGTTGAGACTCTTCCATCACCCCTTTTCCACCACTGGACGGCGCTGCAACGCTGACACTATCCCCAGAGTTACATCACACGCCATATCATGTGATCGCAACTCAGAAGAGGATGTTGGCATTGCAGCGCCAGGAGTGGAGGAGAGGAGAAGCCGCCTGGCGCAGGTAACTATGACGGCTCTCTGTATACCCTGCCAGGCTGGAGAAGGCACACTTCCCCAGCGGCAAAAAAAAAAAAAGGCCCTGCAGCACACATATAGCTTTGCTATATGTGGCTGCTAAAGGGTTAATACAAAGCCTGCATGCAGCGAGTTAGAATAACGTGATCTGTTACAACGCAGAGATGTGAACAGGGCCATAGAATCGTATGCACAGTGAACTGACATGCAGAATGACTCTGCAATGCAATTGATGCAGTGTGACCCTTCGGCTACGTTCACAGTGATGCGACGTAATGTAATGTGCAGCTTACCACACTGCAATGCAATGCGCAGAACCACTTTCCCTTGCATTCCTGCTGTTACTGTACACCTAGCCTCAAGGCTCTCCCATACACCATCTTCATTGCCACTTATTACAGGGGTTCAGTCATTTTGATCAAATCTGCCTGAACATTGTACAATCTTTTGAAGGCATAATTTGATTTTCTATTGATCTCAAGAGGTGGTATTATCAATAGCACAGTCAGGAACAGTAATTATTGGTTACTATGCTGGATGAACAGATTGCTCATCTCATATTTACCTAGAGAAGTGCAAGGAAATTTGCTGTAAAGCTGCTGCATAAGTGGAGCAGTTCCTCAGAGCAGCCAATCCGAATCTTTGCTTTGGGAATCTGCTCCCTTTCTTGCTCCAATTTTATCTGCACTTGTTTTGATCAATCCACCTTTTCTGATTGGAAAATACAGTGCAATCTCAACTCTAAACAGAGACTGTGGGCTGGTGCACACCGAGCGGCTTTTTGGGCGTTTTCAGATCCGCTTGCGGCTGCGGATCTGCTTGGTCAATGTATCTCAATGGGGTGGTGCACACCAGAGCGGCAGGCGTTTTGCAGAAACGAAAAATGCCTGGGTGAGGCATTTTTTGGATTGCAGATGCGTTTCTGCCTCAATGTTAAGTATAGGAAAAACACAAACCGCTCTGAAAAACGGCACTTCAGAGCGGTTTTGCAGGCGTTTTTGTTACAGAAGCTGTTCAGTAACAGCTTTACTGTAACAATATATGAAATCTACTATACTGAAAACCGCAGCAGCAATCCGCAAAACGCTAGCAAAACGCCTCATAAAAATAAAAAAAAGCGTTTAAAAATCTGCTAGCGTTTTGCGGATCTGCTAGCGGGTTTTGGTGTGCACCAGCCCTGTATCTGTTCTTTTCCGTCACAGCTGAAACATTTATCAGAAATTATAGGTACAGACTCTGCAACAAATTAAGTTGTCACTGCCCTTTAGGCTATAGAATTCATCTAATGGATATTTTACCCAGCGTTCTATGTGCTATGCTAAAACACCTTCCCTTCCTAATACAATGCATGTGGGTAACCACAAATGTTCATTTATAACTGAATTATTGCAAATGTCCTTCTGTTTTAAGAAGGCAATTACACCAAGCTAATACAATGCAGTTTGGCATTATTATTATAAAGCACCTGGCTTTGATGAGGAAGTTATTGTCACACGTGGACCTGTCATCCCGTGATGTCACAGGACAGGTGGCAGGCAAGTCCCCTAGGTGTCCCCTGAACTTACAGTGACCCCAGCACTCACCGCTGCCCCCGCACAGCACTCCGTAGTCCTCGCAGCAGTCGGCGCTCCGGTGACAGTAGGTGTCGCAGTAGCATGTGGCTCCGGTGGGACTGAGCCCGGTGCAGGCGTTGTTCCTCCCCGGGCAGCATCTGGGATGTCCGCGCCTGGCACAGATACAGCGAGCCCCGGGCACCTGCATAGCCCATACCGAGCAGAGGATCAGCCATAGCCCGGAACTCCTGAGCTGCATCCCGGGACATCCAGAGTCAGGATACAGAGGAGGGAGGGATGCCCAGGCGCTGAGCTATGAGGACTGTCCCCAGCTTCCACTAGCACCAGGCAGGGAGTTGTGGCTCTAGCTGTGTGCCGGAGCCATACATCAGGTCACATAAGGTCACTGCTGCTGTGTGAGTGTGACAGGCACCTCTATACAGCTGTTCTAGGTAATAGCCCGATGCATGGCTCTGCTGGGAGCTTTTTGTATACAGCAGAGAGAAGGCTGTATGCAGCCCATGTCTGCAGCAGTGCCAGCTGATTGGTGTCCCCTCACACAGGTCCAGCCCACAGAGGAGATGGATGGCGTGAGTCTGCCGTGCCTGGGATCTGCATTTAAAGGGACGGTTATAGCCCTGCTTGTATCAACACAACACAAACATTAGAATTGCAGGTGATAACTTTTATTGGCATTGACAGTTATTTTTTCTCTTGCTTGAGAAGTGTTTTGTTAATTTTTCAAGACTTAGGGCTTGTTCACACCTAGGATGTTTTCACCTTTTTTTTTTAAGCGCCGGCGATTTGCAGAATTTCTCTAAAAGCGCTTGTGCAGTGATTCCCTATGAGAATGTTCACATATGAGCGGTTCAATTCCGATCCACTCACCAAAGCGATGCCTGTACCATTTTTGGGGCGATTTGCCTCAATAGAAGGTATAGGGAAATCGCAAAGCGCTTGAAAAAATGCTTTGTATAGCGATTTCCCCAGTGCTTTCATGAATAAATACATTGTATTTATTCATTTCCGGGTGAAAGAGTTCACTTCCTGACTGAGGTCAGGAAGTGAAAAAACAAAAGCGCTTAGAAAAGTGCTTTATTAAAAAAAAAATTGCAGCGCCAGGAGGCGGTAAAAAATAAATAAATCTATATTACAGCGACAGTGCAACTAGAAAAGGCTGCAGTAATCCAGACCACATTAGATCAGGAATAGGAACTTATAGCATAGAAGAAATACAGTAAGGTTGAACATTTTGTTACAGAGTCTCTGTAAAGTGAACCTCTGGACTAAAAATCGACTCAGCAGCACTGAAAAGGCCTGGTGTTTCTTTAACAGTTTCACAGCATCAGAACTTTGTTTCTCTTATACAAGCCTCATTTTTAGCTGCAAAGACGAAAACTGCCCGGGCTTTTTCCCCCTGATGCTGTGCAAAGCATGATGGGATTTCTGATTTTGTTGTTCTCGTTCTGCTGTTTTTGTGCAATTTTTTTTTTTTTTACATTTTGAATTTGACATTTGAAGCTTAGTGTGTGCAGCTGGGAGGGGTAATCAGGACACAGGACAGTTGGAACTGTGTCTCCTGCTCCTTGTCACCTCCTTTCAACCAAAAAGATGGCTGCCCCCATGACAAAGATGGCAGCCCCCATGAAATCACATACATTTGCCTGTTCTTTTAAAACAGGGTGGGTGAGAGATTATATTACCTATCTATTCTAATTAAGATAACTAATGTAACTTGATGACAGTATGTTTGTTTTGGCTGAAGTTCCCCTTTAAGAACAGTGTAATTCGTCCGCCAGCAGTAGCTGGCAGCCAAATTTCGTCTTTCCCCCAATAACCATGGTGGCCTGGAGGAGGGAATAGTAATTAACACTGCCGGGACTTGCTCTGAAGCAGGGTAAGATGCTTATTGGCTTCATCCTGCACCCAAATTTGTCCGCACCATTTTTACACATATCCGGTTCAGGGGAAAACCCAGGATTTTCAAAGGGGGGGGGGGATTCCTGAAAGATCTCCCTCAGCCACCTACAATACAGTATAATAATACGGTAGGTCATCATGCTGGGTACACATAATCCAATTTCCCGATCAACCAACAACGGGATCGATTAGGAGCAGTTTGGATACAGATAATAATGAGGACAGTCGACATTGGTAATGAAGGTGAAAGTGAAGCATTCACACAGCAGGGCACAGGGTTGTGCTCATACCTGACTCTGTTAAATTCCCCAAAGCTGCTCCATGCTCTGTACACACCCTGCTGCTCCATCCAAAGTCAACTGTGGCAGGGAAAGAAAGGGGGCAGTGCTGTGAGCTGCAGGATGCCTGCAGATATTCTGGTGTCTCAGCTTGTGCCTGTCCCCAGGCATTGCACCGGCCCTGGTCTGAGGGGGTATTCTGGGCAGCTGTAATCCCCCCCCCTGCGTTTGCCTATGCGGTTCACAGAGGTCAGTTGTATAACACATGCGTTATAACGTGTTATAAGGAGTGTGAACTGCAATGGATACTGGATTCTGGACAAAGACTTTAATACAAAGCCTGCATGCAGCAATTTAGAATAACACGATCCGTTACAATGCAGTACTGTAAACAGGCCCATTGTATTGTATGGGTAGTGAGTTGACATGCCGAATCGGCATCACAACTGAGCACTGTGAACAGGGCCTAATGCATACCAATGAATCTGCCACCGAGAGATTTGGGCAGCTCACCCTGCTTCTGCACAAGTCCCGGCGGTGTTAATTACTATCCCCGCCTCCAGGACACCATGAATAGTGGGGAATGATGTAATTCGGCTTCCAACTATTGCTGGCGGCTGAATTACAGCATTTTATCTCAAAAGTTTTTATTGGTTTTGAATATAAAAAGCGATACAACTGTGCAATATCAAAGTGCATTTTACAGATAACAACTTAGTGCAAATTTAAATTCAGTTTAAGGTACAACAGAATCTGCAAAGGCAGGAAGCATTACATATATAAACATTGTGGATATCAGCAGCACTAAGGCAACAATTGCTGATATCCCCAGTCAACAGTTAACTTAATGGGATAATATTAAAAATAGTAGACCACCGCACAGAAGCGGTGGTTCAAAGATCTTGACAGTTTGTACCTGTCGAATTTTTGTGTAGATCAGGGGTCAAGAGGGTGTTAAAGTTGGTCTTATGAAAACTACCCATGGGCTACTCCAGAAGTATAAGAGGTGTTATATGGCTAGCTTCATTATTTAGTGGATCATCCTGATGGGACAGTAACCATCAGGGAAGAGGTAGGAGAGAGAGAAGAATAAACAGAGGGGGGAAAGGTGATAGGAGGGAAGGGATAAGAAGAGAGTGGTGCCGAGCAGTATCTATCCCACTGTGATGCTGTATTTCAGTGCCTGGGTGGTGCCCAGGGAGGCCTTTATTAAATTATACAGCTGTGAAAGACGCAGGAAGCCAATGGGCATAGTGTACAAAGTAAGGTTTCCAGACCTTTTCAAACTGTAGGAGAGTGTCATTTGTTATAGCTTTCATTCTGTCGAAACAGAGGGCGTGACTAAGGTTGCATTTAAAGGCGTGTAGAGGAAGAGCTGGGGATCTCCAAGAGCGGGCAATTACACGTTTGGCAGCAAGACAAATGTGCATTAGTAATTTATGTTGGTCTTTAGATATGTCTGGGGGTTTAATACCCAGTAAGGCCACTTCGGGGAGTTTGGGGATCTGTAGTCTAACTGAGGAATATATTACCTGATATACCCTACTCCATAATCTGCGCACTTTTGGGCATGACCACCATATATGTAGAAAAGTGCCTTTTTGCCCACATGCTCTAAAGCATAAGTCGTTGTGACCCGGGTTGAATTTTGCAATTCGGTCTGGAGTTAGATACCACCGAAGCAATACTTTGTATTGTGCCTCTACTAGAACTGAACTGATGGAGACAGCTGGGGTACACTTCCATATATACTGCAGGTCCTCGATATCTAGGGTGATATTAAGGTCTTTCTCCCATCTAGAGATATATTGTGGTTTGGGAACATTGTAGGGGGAGATTGCATTTTTATAGAGAATGGATATAAGTCCTGGAGCGCCTGGGTTTGAGGCACAGATATGTTCGAAACAGGTTCTAGTGAGTAAGGATTCATGGGGTCTAATATATCTCCTAATGAAATGTGATATTTGTAGGTATCGAAATAGCTCTGCGTCTGGGATTTGTTTGTGCTCCTGTAAGTAAGCAAAGGATTTGGGAGAATTGTCATTCACTAAGCTATATATTGAGGTTAGTTTGTTTTGTTGCCACCACACAAAGGCTGAGGGGTTATGGAGACCTGGAAGGAAGTCAGGATGGCCTAAAAATGACATGAGAGGTAGGTGTGGGGATTGTAGCTTTTCCTTGTGTCTAACTTGACTCCAAACCTTTAAGGAATGCATCAAAAGTGGGTTTTTAATAGGTTTACGTTGCGCGGTAGTGAGCCATAAAAGGTTGCGGAGGGACATGGGGGAGCAGATCGAGGGTTCAATGTCACACCATATGGGTGGTCAGTCTTCCTCATGCCATAATGTGAGTTGCGCTATTTGTGCCGCTTTGTAATAAGCTGCCACATTAGGGACACCCAGGCCTCCATCCGTAGTGAGACGGTATAGTGTGGTTCTCGAGATAAGGGGTCCTGAATCCTTCCATATAAAGGAGTAGAAGAGAGATTGTATTTTCTTAAGATAGGGGGAAGGCACAGGAACTGGTAGCACCCTAAACGTATATAGGAACTTGGGCAAAATTGTCATCTTGATCGCTGCTATCCGACCCAGCCATGAAATCACGTACCTCTTCCAACATTCTAACAATTTGGAGACCTCATTGAGCAGCGTTGGGAAATTAGCTTTAAATATTGAGTCGTATGAGTTAGTTAAATAAATACCTAAGTATTTTAACTTGTGGGTCTCCCATTTGAATTCATAATTTCTTTGCAGGTCTAGGGCAGTTGTTTCTGGTAAGTTGATATTTAGTGCTTTGGATTTTAAGTTGTTTATCTTTAGGCCAGACATATCTTCAAAGGTCATAAGTGTGTCAGTAAGATTGGATAAGGAGACTTGGGGATTTGATAGTGTGAGAATTACGTCGTCTGCATACATGCACAGTTTGTGCTGTTGTCCCGCCACAGTAATCCCCTGTATATCATTGTGGTTATTTATTAAGAGAGCCAAGGGCTCCATGATTAGGGCAAACAACAACGGCGATAGTGGGCATCCCTGTCGAGTGCCTCTACCGATAGGAAAGGTTGTCGATTTGTGCCCACTATATTTTACATATGCAATAAAGAGCTCTGATCCAAGTGATGAAATTGTGTCCGAAGCCCCAGGTCGATAACAGGGTGAACAGATACTCCCATGATACTGTGTCGAACGCTTTTTGTATGTCGAGCGAGAGAAGCATCATGGGAGTATCCGCATCCCTTGCTCTTGTCATTATATGTAGGAGTCGCCTTATATTATCACTTGCCTGACGCCGTGGCATGAAACCCACTTGATCCCTACCGACTAGGTCTTCTATGCCTCTGTTGAGCCTTGTAGCCAATATTTTAGCCAGTATTTTAACATCATTGTTCAACAAAGATATAGGTCTAAAATTAGACCAAATAGTATGGTCAGTGTCTGGTTTTGGGATCATGCTTATACATGCGAGTAATGAGTCTGTGCCAGGTGTAACTCCCTGTAATATTTTATTGAATGCGTTTGTTAATGGTGTGGTCAGGGTATTAGCAAATTTTTTTATAATAAAGTGCAGGGAAGCCATCTGGGCCTGGTGCTTTATTAATCTTGAAAGAATTAATAGCCTGTGTGACTTCCTCGGTTGTAATAGGCTGTTCAAGTGTGAGTTTAAAAGATTCCTCAATAGTGGGTAGGGGTATGGTTTTGAGCATATTGTTCAAAAGTGCTGGATTGGTAGATAAGGGTGGTTGGTATAGTTTAGCTAATCCTTGGTGAAAAATGTCAACTATTTTCTCAGGGTTACTTGTGAAGGCTCCATTTCCCAGACTCAGTTTAAGTGCTTTAACGTGGGGATCTATTCGCCTGAGGCGTCTGGCAAACATTGAGGTGGGTTTGCTACAACCCACAGATAGTCTATACTTACTCCATCTCAGGTGTTTCTCAGCTTTATCTGTGAGGAAAAGGTTTAAAGCTTCCTCGGCTCTAAACCAGATTTGCTTATTTGAAGCCGTGGGGTTTGTATTATAATTCTCAAGAGACTCAACATATTTCTGCTCTAATTGCATTTGTTCTTGGGCTCTTCTCTTTTTTCTTTTGGATGCAATAGCTATAAGGTGTCCACGTAGGACCGCCTTATGTGCTTCCCAAATTATATAGTCTGATACCTCTTCATTGCTTGGGTTAAATTTAAAATAGTCTTTTATATGGGACTCTATAGTGGCGACCACGGCTGGGTCGGACAGCAGGGACTGATTAAGGGTCCAATGTGGTTCAGATGGTTTAAAAAGTATAGAAGACAATGTGATAAACACTGCATCGTGGTCTGACCAAGGAATGGGTATTATTTTGGCGTTCACCAAATTAGGCAATAGGTTGGAGTGTGTAAAGCAATGGTCGATTCGGGATTGTGTACTATACGGGTGAGAGAAAAAGGTGAACCCTTTCTTAACAGGGTGTATTTCCCTCCAACAGTCTACCAACTGATATGTTTGTATGAGTTCACTAAATTGCTTAGCTTTACGAATGTCTGTGGAGGACGGGTGCGGCTGTAAAGGGTTGTCTTTGTCTAGGTGGGGTCTCAGGGTGAGATTAGAATCTCCGCATATAATTAATGTGCCTGCTGAGTGTGTATCCAGAAGGTCAAGTAGGTGTTGTAGGAAAGGGAGTTGGTCAGTATTAGGTGCATAGTATGAGGCGATTGTCACTTCTATATCTTGTATAGATCCTAATAAAATAAGATACCTGCCGTCTGAATCCCTAATTTCTTTCTTACAAATGAAGTTGGAATTACAGCATTTTAAAAGTAACTTGAGATTCATCTTTTGAAAGTGCGCAAGTTACTCAGGGAGCGCTGCTATAGCTGCAATTCCTATTACGTCCTATGGTGGTGCCGGCTGCACCCAAAACTCCAGCACTGTTTTAACAGTGCTCGGGGCCGAAAACATTTTAACCACTTGAGGACCCACCCTTTACCCCCCCTTAAGGACCAGCGCTGTTGTAGCTGATCTGTGCTGGGTGGGCTCTGCAGCCCCCAGCACAGATCAGCGTGCAGGCAGAGCGACCAGATCGCCCCCCTTTTTTCCCCACTAGGGGGATGATGTGGGGGGGGGGGGGTCTGATCGCTCCTGCCTGCCGGGTGTTGCGAGGGGGGGGCACCTCAAAGCCCCCCTCCGCGGCGAAATCCTCCCCCTCCCTCTCCTACCTGCCCCCCCCCCCCGGGAGATCCGGGCTGCACAGGACGCTATCCGTCCTGTGCAGTCAGTGACGGGACGTCCCCTGTCACATGGCGGCGATCCCCGGCCGCTGATTGGCCGGGGATCGCCGATCTGCCTTACGGCGCTGCTGCGCAGCAGCGCCGTACAAATGTAAACAAAGCGGATTATTTCCACTTGTGTTTACATTTAGCCTGCGAGCCGCCATCGGCGGCCCGCAGGCTATTCACGGAGCCCCCCGCCGTGAATTGACAGGAAGCAGCCGCTCGCACGAGCGGCTGCTTCCTGATTAATCAGCCTGCAGCTGGCGACGCAATACTGCGTCGCTGGTCCTGCAGCTGCCACTTTGCCGACGCGCGTTATGAGTGCGCGGTCGGCAAGTGGTTAAGGAGGAACTCCAGTGACATGGAGCTAGCACGGCTTTTCATTTATGGGGGCACAGCAGAGCGCAGAGGGGGCCTGGGGGGGGGGGGGGCACAGTATAGCAACAGAGGCTGGGCATTATATGCAGGCCCAGCCTTTGTGTGCTTATAGGATTCGTAGAACCCTCCTCGGGTTATCTTTAAGATCAGGTGACTGACTTCGCCATTCAAGAATTTTCCACTTTTTTGCTTTAATAAACTCCTGCGTTGCTTTGACTGTATGTTTTGGTTCATTGTCCATCTGTATCATGAAGCACTGTCCAATCACTGACTGCATTTAGCTGGATTTGAGCAGATTGTAGGTCTATGAACACCTCTCAATTCATTTGGCTGCTTCTGTCACATCATTAATAAACTCTAGTGACCCAGTGCCACTGGTAGCCATGCACACCCAAGCCATCACACTGCTTCCACTGTGTTTTACAGATGATGTGGTATGCTTTGGATAATGAGCTGTTCCGCACCTTCTCCATATTGTTTTTTCTTGCCATCATTCTGGTAGATGTTGATCTTGGTTTTAGCTGTCCAAATAATGTTTTTCGGGAACCGTGCTGGCTTTTTTTTTAGATGTTCTTTAGCAAAGTCCAACCTAGCCTTCCTATTCGTAAGGCTTAGGGGCTTGCACCTTGCAGTTCTCTGTATGGTAGATTTGGATATCGATAGGCATACTCCCTAGAGAGTGTTGTTCACTTGGTTGGCTGTTGTGAAGGGGTTTCTCTTCACCATGGACATTTTCCTACAATCATCCACCACTGTTGTCTTCTGTGGACGTCCAAGTCTTTTTATGTTGCAGAGTTCACCAGTGCTTTCTTTCTTAGGCCCCGTTCACATTGCACGCGTTCCCGTCCGCGTTTCGGGAACGTGTGCGGGAGGCCGACACGCACGACATCAGACACTGCATAGAGTGCACTGTCTGATGTTCACACTGCATGCGTTCCGGACCTGTGTGGTCCGGGAACGCATGCTGCACGCGTTTCCTAGCAAAACGCGCGGCTGTCCCATTCACTTTCAGTGAATGGGATCAGCCACGCAACGCACAGAGACGCACATGACGTGCGTTCCTGTGTGTCGTGTTCTGAACGGAACGCGCCTGCGTTCCGTGATATGAACGGGGCCTTACTCAGGATGCACCAAACTGTAGAATTTGCCACTTGTAATATTGTAGCAATTTCTCAGATTTTTTTTTCTTGTTTTCACAGCTTCTTTCACCTGCATGGAGAGCTCCTTTGACATCAAGTTGTCTGTTTACAACAAATTCTTCCACATGCAAAGCATCACACCTCAAATCCACTCCAGGCCTTTTATCCGTTTAATTGATAATGACATAACGACGGACTTGCCCACATCTGCCAATGAAATAGACTTTTAACATACATCTAGCGATGATGGGCAGATTCGACCAAGAGACAAATCTCTCTCTAATCGAATCTGATTAGATTCGCCCGCCGCCACACGTCACTAGATGGAAAGTGGTATCACTTTGTACAGGCCAAACACAACATGAGCCAATTGAGGTTTATGGTTGTTGAACAGGTGATGCCCTGAAGGAAAGTGGTGACCATGTTAAAAAGTTGTTGTGGAGTGAGGCATTTTGGATAAAAAAATCTGGATACAATGGAGCCCCTTAATAGAGAACTTGACTTAATACTGTTTATTTGAGTTGGTCCCGCAGGACTGCTTTGCATCCAGCCTATAATAGTATTGCTTCCCTTTTCCAAACCATCCGATGTTGTACTGAAGCCGTTCCATTACCCCCATGTTGTGTCACGCATTTATAATTGATTAAGGGTGCTATATGACATTTGCTCAGCGATAAGATGCATTTTATTGTTTATAGATTTATGCTAATCATGTAGCCGAGGTCTGGGCACCAAACCATTGGTCGCAACCACATTGTTTATGTTATAGCAGTCTCCTATGGGTCGCCGCTGCAGGGCCACCTTTCCATCTAGTGATGTGGAGCGGCGGGCGTGCCCTGCCACTGACGTCATTATGTGTCTGCCAGACGTGTTGCGGCTTCACATGTGCGCTTACACATCATCACGCCAGTTCCCCATCGGGTGAGCCGCAGAGATAGGCTGACACGTAGGGCTGCGGCGTTGAACCAAGGTGGGTGTTTGGGAGTAGGAGGGACACATTTTGAATGTACCTATGAGCAAGCAGGCTTACAGTTCTCCATCAGGTCCGCCATTAGAAGGACTATAGTGATTGGTGTGGAAATAATAACTTTTGCGATTGGCTGCATGCTAACCATGTAACATATATAAGTGTATGTGAAAATGTGTTTGTTGCATTTGACATTCAGTATAAGCTTGAAAAAGGTGTATACCTTGAAACGTCGCATTTACCGGCTGTAATGCATTACTTCAATAAAAGAGCATAAGGTTCATCTTGGATGATGCTGGCTTGCTTCCTACTACTCCTCTGCATACATGCGCGCCCCATGTGATTTCCTAGTATGGGTGCGCATGTGACGTCACACTTGTGCCCTTACTAGGAAACCATGTGGGGCGCACATGTATGTACAGTAGAATATGCCAGGAGCAGCGGAGGGACAAGCGCAGGCCGCAGACAGTTAATATATTCCTTACACTGGGCACATTTATCTTTAGGGGAGACAGCGTCGTGGGTTTCGTCAATCGTCGCGAAATTGCACGCTGTTCCTGCCGCACATCCAATCCAAAAAGTCGGCCCAACATCTTGCAGCATGCGTGATCGACAACGTGACCAAATTTTCATCCCGAAACTGGTCGCATTGTCGGTCGGGCATGCACTTGGTGGCACCGATTTTCATCCAATTCGGTTATAAAAATCAGATGGTCGATCAGCCGCCAAGGTATCCGATGTATGGCCACCTTAATTCAATTGTCCAATTACTTTTGAGCCTCTGAAATGAAGGTATTTTGTTAAAAAACACTTTAGTTGTCTCACATTTTTATGCTATTGTTTTGTTAACCCCACTAAATGAAAGTTGCAAGTCTGTACTTCAATTGCATCTGAGTTGTTTCATTTAAAATTCATTGGGCTCTACTCACAAAACTTCTCATGAATGACTTCTTTATCACCTATTTGATAAAAAAAATAACCTTTCAGCACATTTACAAGCAAAATAATCACTCAAAGTAAGTTGTTCCTGATTAACTTCATTTTAATATTACTTTTCTTACCTTTATTATAATATATTTTTTCTCTGTGGGAGCTTAAAAATGTCACATATATAAAGTGAAAACAGGTGACAAAGCTTTGTGAAGTAACCCCATTGTGGTAATGTACAGAACCAAAATGAGAAAACAGTTTCCTCTGTCCAGATATTTATGGACATGTAACTGTAAGTGCAGATTAGACTTCATATGGTTGGGTATATCAAAGTCAAAATAAAGAAACATGCATAGTAGTGCATATTTGTTAACTCATTGCAGACTAACAGGCTCTGGCCCCTTAAAGTGA
This sequence comes from Hyperolius riggenbachi, assembly GCF_040937935.1. Lineage (NCBI taxonomy): Eukaryota > Metazoa > Chordata > Amphibia > Anura > Hyperoliidae > Hyperolius > Hyperolius riggenbachi. The sequence goes on along the minus strand of NC_090646.1, from coordinate 491,185,958 downwards.
CACTGAAGTGAATTTTTTTTTATGATATAATGACTTGGTTATGTAGTACAGATAATTACAGGGGTTGGACAAAATAATGGAAACACCTAACATTTTGGCATCATAAACTTTGAACATGTTTTACACAATCAAAACTTGACATATGTTACATTTTTTTTGTTTATTATTTTTGTTATTTGATATGTTTAATTAAAATATGTGTGTGTTTTTTTTACAGATATTTAAACCAAATTGGTTATAATTTATAAAAATGGCAGATCTCTCAGAGTTTCAAAGAGACCAAATTGTTGGTGTTCGTATGGCAAGCGCTACTGTAACAGAAACTGCCTGAATACTTGGCATTTCAAGAAGTACTGTCTCAAAAGTATTGACTGCCTTCGAAAGAGAAGGAAAAACGTCCTCAGCAAAGCACAGTTGTGGCCGAAAGTCGAAGTTGTTTGAGAGAGACGGTCGGACTCTAAATCGAATTGTTAGAAAAGCTTGCAAGGCCATGGCTCCTAAAATCACTGCAGAGCTGAATGAACACCTACAGAACCCAGTTTCCACAAAAACTGTTAGTTGGGAGCTGCACAAATCTGGATTCCACGAAAGAGCTGCAATTAGAAAACCTCTGCTCTCAAAGACAAATGTTTCAAAGCGTTTAGAGTGGTGTAGAAACCACCAGAATTGGTCCCTCGAGCAGTGGAAAAATGTGATTTTCTCTGGCGAATCATCATTTACCTTATTTCCGACCTCCGGCCGAGTGTACGTTTGGAGACAGCCGCAAGAAGCATTTCATCCAGTCTGCCTTCTTTCAACCGTAAAACATGGTGGGGGTTCTGTGATGATCTGGGGTGCTATTTCTTGGAAATCCACCAGGCCAATGATTTTTCTTCATGGAAGAATTAACAGCCGAGACTATTTAGGAATTTTGGGCAACCAAGTTCATCCTATGGTTCAAGAACTGTTTCCGGAGGGGAATGCCATCTTTCAATATGATTATGCCCCAACCCATACAGCTATAATTGTTGAAGAATGGCACGAGGAACATTATAATGAAGTTGAACATCTCATCTGGCCACCACAAACCCCAGACCTCAACATTATTGAGCATTTATGGTCGTTATTAGAGATTCAAGTAAGAAGTCTATTTCCGCTGCCATCGTCTCTAAAAGAACTGGAGGGTGTTTTAATTGAAGAATGGGCTAAAATTCCTTTGGAAACAATTCACAATTTGTATGAATCAATACCTCGGAGAATTGAGGCTGTAATTGCTGCAAAAGGTGGACCTACACCATATTAAAATACTGTACATTTTGTTGATTTTCAAGGTGTTTGCATTATAGTGTCCAACTCCTGTACTAGAACAGTGTTTCTCAAACCTGTCCTTGTAACACCAACTACCCCACCTGTGCATAGCGGAGGTTGCCTGCAAAACATGCAACTTTGGGGAGTCACAAGGACAGGTTTGAGAAACACGGTTTTAGAACATTAGTAGCAAAGAAAATAGTCTCATATTTTTATGTTCAGTTACATAGTTGTTTTTTTTTAATAACAGTGCATCACTCTCTAATATTTGCAGTTTACACACTACACTCAGCATTCTAAATGACCAGTGAACTTTTGAACAGTTCTATGCAGAAAAAACAAAATACAGTGACCGACACTTGAGATAATAAGCTTCAGAAGAGATAGCTCTCTGCGACTTTAAAAGGCGGAGAGATCAGAGGCTCTTTTGCATAGATAACAAATGGAATTTCTTAACTCTTCCTGTACTGGAAACAATATTAGACCCATATCTCTGCTTCTAACGTTTTATTTCTTAGCTGTACTGCACATACAAATTATATCATATGTTCATTTTTACACCAGATTCCCAAAGAGGACATACGAGGTGACAGTGTCAAAAAAGTAAAAACCTGTCGTTTATAATCCTTCTGGAACATGGTCTGCATCCTTGTTCTGCCCCACACTGCCTCCAATTGCCCTGCAGTTTGTTCTGGGGCCCGCCCCTCCCCCACCAGGAAATAAAAGTCCTTCATAACTCCCAACATCTGCACAGTTCACTTTGCTGCTACTGCGCCTGCACAGGTCAGGAGCTCTCTGCCACTGGGTCCGCGTTCCTGGTAGCCACAAGGACGTACAGCACGTTAGGTCTCAGTCCATTGGACACCACCAGGTTCCACCTCAGACTATCCAGGAACTCAGTGATGCCCTGGTCCAGATCTAGGAGGAGATACCTCAGGATTCTATCTGGCATCTCATTGGGAGCATGTCCTGACAAGCACATGGGGACCATACATACTACTCTACAATTAAGATTTACTGCTGTGAAATTTTGACAGAATGGACTAGACTGCTGCTTTTTTTTTTCACTTTGATTTTTGAGGTCTTTGAATCCAGCCCTCTGTAGGTTGATCATTTTGATATCCATCAAATCATGTGGCATCCTTTTGTTTCTTTGCCCCAGTACTCACTGCCCTGTTTAACCTCACCCTATCCACAGGTTCATTCCCCTCAGACTTCAAGCAGGTCCCTGCTCAAGAAACCCTCCCTCGACCCCTCACTACCCTCCAACTACCGCCCTATGTCCCTCCTCCCCTTTGTCTCAAAACTCCTTGAGCGTCTGGTTCATAATCGCCTGACCCAGTACCTCAATGCCAACTCCCTGCTAGACCCACTGCAATCTGTATTTCAGCCTACCCACTCAACCGAAACAGCTCTCACTAAAGTGGTCAATGACCTTGCCTTAGCTAAAGCCAAATACTTAATTCTCCTCCTCCTTGACCTTTCAGCAGCTTTTGACACAGTGGAGATCCCCTACTCCTCCAGTCCATGGGCATTCATGATCGCGCCCTGGCCTGGCTCTCATCCTACCTCTCTAACCACACCTTCACAACCTCCTTCAATAAGTTCTCATCTACCCCCAACCACCTCTCGGTAGGAGTCCTCCAAGACTCGGTCCTTGGCCCCCTACTGTCCTCCCTATGCACATCCTCTATTGGCAAGGTTATCTCCTCCATGGGTTTTAAATTATCTGTATGCAGATGACACCCAGATCTACCTCCACACCCCTGATCTATCCACCACTACCATGGGCAAGGTCTCCTCCCGCCTATCAGCAATCTCCTCCTGGAGGTCCGCTAGGTTCCTGAAACTAAACCTGGACAAAACGGAATTTATGATCTTCTGTAACGATAAATGTCAGCAAGTAACAGAGTTCTGATTATCAGGTGATCTGCAGTATCACCTATAATACAGATATATACCTGATTATATGGTGATCTGCAGAATCACCAATAATACAAGTATACCAGACAGCTAATGTGATAGCAAGTATAGTGCTTGGTGCAACAGTAGTACTGATAGGTTAGCTATGCCTCACCAGAGCAGCTGGTGGACACTAACAGTACAGAGCCCCTCACCAGAGGCAAGGGCCCTCTGGTGAGAGTAGAGAGGTCAGACTAATCGAGTTGGTAACAGACAGACTGATACAGGACCAAATCAGAAGGCAAAGGCAGGAATATACAGGCAGAGTATACACAGGCAGAGTCGGCAACAAGATCAGATCGGCAGAAGTACAGAATCACAGAACAGAGGAGTGGTCAGAACGAACAAGAGTCATGCACAGATAATATACAGTATTTTCAGTTATAATTATAGCTATCAACAAATCCTATCTCTGTGTGAAATCCCCGGTTTCCTCCCGGATCAAAGCACACCGGATCTAACTAAGGTCTGAGCGCTAACACGAAGTATTCGCAACAGCAGACAAGTTGCGAGTGATTCGGCAAGGCTTAAGAAGCAGAGGAGACCCGTCCGGCCCGCCCACTCTTATCAACCAATGAGGAGCTGTGGACGTCTCCTCTGACGTCAGCCGACCGGCTGGTCAGCTGACGCGCCTCCTCCCCGCATAAAGGTCCTTTCTGTGCGCGCGCACGCGACAATGCGAGCCTATGTGCTGCTGACAAACCCGTCCTCGGCGTGCTAGACGCCTGAGGCACGGATAGATCGCTAGGCAGGGAGATGGAGGCAGGTATTGCTGTTCACCGCAGCTGTCTCTTCCATGTTTGTTACATCTTCCCACTCCAGCCATCCCTGTCCCTCCCAGATTTGAATATTACTGTTAACCACACTACCATTCCCCCTACCTCTCAAACCCGCTGTCTGGGTGTCACCCTAGACTCCGCACTCTCCTTCACCCCCCACATCCTAAACCTCCTGCAACTTCCACCTCTGTAACATCTGCAAGAGCCACCCTTTCCTGACCTCTGCCACCACCAAACTCCTCATCCATTCCCTAATAATTTCCCGCCTTGACTACTGCAACGCCCTTCTGTCTGGTATCACTATGACCCCAATTGCCCCGCTGCATTCCGTCATGAATTCGGCAGCCAGAATTATTCACTCCTCTCATCGCTCTACCACAGCGGCTTCCCTTTGTGAATCCCTCCACTGGCTTCCTATCCAGTCCTAAATCAGATTCAAGATACTGTGTCTGGCCTACAAATCTGGCCACAAAGCCTGCCCAACCTATAACTCCAATCTTACCCAGAGGTACACACCTAGCCTCTCACTCCGCTCCTTTAATGAACTTTGCCAGACTGCATCCCACTTCACCCAATCCCATGCACACCTCCAGGACTTCTCAAGAGCTGCTCCAACACTATGGAACTCCCTACCTCCGCCCATTAGGGTTTCCTCCCCCCTTCAACATCTTAAAGAAGGCCCTCAAAACGCACCTTTTTATTCTGGCCTTCTTCCCCTCACTAGTTCTCTAAACCCGCAGCTGAACTCTGGTCCCCTACCTTTTGTGTCCCCACCTCTCCCTCTAGATTGTAAGCCTTCGGGCAGGGTCCTCCTCCTTATGTCTCCTACCTGTTCACACACCTCCATGCAGGGGAGGACTGGGACCTTTTGGCCTGGGGGGACAACACAAACTAGAGGCCCGTTTCACGGCATCCCCAGCCCAAAGCCATATCTTTCTTGTGTGCAAATCTTCAAATTGTGATGACTAACAGCCCCAGACACACACACACACACACTGTGTACCTGATGCCTAACCCCATTTCTCCGCACAATCTACCTGTCTGGGTCTGATGCCTAACCTTAAAGGAGTTATCAGGCTTTTTTTTTTTTAATGAAAATAAGTGCTACTTACCCAGGGCTCGTCCAGCCCCAAGTTCCCAGCATGTCCCTTGCCGCAGCTCTGCAGTCAGCTGTTCGCTGCCACTGCCTCCCAGCCCCCGGCGATGACGTCAGGCCGACTGCGTCTGTGCGAGCGGCGCTGTCAATCACCGCCACATGGACCAGAGGGTACTGTGCAGACGCAGAACTACCATATCTCCCAACTTTTTGAGATGAGAAAAAGGGACACTTAAGCCACGCCCCTGCCACACCCCTGGCCACGCCCTCACCACACCTCTAGTCACGAATACCATAAAGATTTCATAAGAAACATATGTTGTTTTATAATTCAAACCACACTGGTCCTTTCTATCCTGGTTCATTTTCCTTCATAGTAACATTTTAAAATTAGTAATATATCAATTTAAAGGATGGGAATAAAGTTTAGAGTCAATCAAACACATTTTTAGTATAAAAATATATATATTTACATAAAAAGAGGGACAAAGTCCTGAAAGAGGGACAAATGAGGGTGAAAGAGGGACAGAGGGACAGGGCTCCCAAAAAGGGACTGTCCCTCCGAAAAAGGGACAGTTGGGAGCTATGGAACTAATGCACTTGCGCAGTACACTCCGGTCCACGTGGCGGTGATTGACAGTGCTGCTCGCACAGGCGCAGTACAGGCCGACATCCAGATCGGACTGGTACCATCGCCGGGGACTGGGAGGCAGCGGCAGCGAATGGCTGACTGCAGAGCTGCGGCGAGGGACATGCTGGGAGCGTGGGGCTGGAGGAAGCCCCGGGTAAGTAGCACTTATTTCATTAAAAATGCCTGATAACTCCTTTAAACAACCCCCCCCCCCCACACACACACACAAACCTACCTACCTGGTGATGCCTAACCCCTCTCCTGCCCACCCACCATACAAACTACTTGTCTGACACCTACCCCCCCCCCCCCCTCCAACTACCTGTTTGACAGTGCCTAACTGCCTGCCTCCCCCCTCCCCTGCCGCCAATCACACCACAAGAAGAAAAAACGTTCCCCCTCAGGCCAGGGTCAGAATGGGGATGATTATCACACACAAAAAAACTCAGAGGGCACTGGCCTGGGCAGAGAAGTGAATTTAACAGCAGTAGCAGGCAGGCAGCAAAGTGTGAGTAACTCAGTGACAAGAAGGGAGAAGAAGTACAGAAACAAAATTTATAAAAACCACCTTCTCCTCTGGCAACCTGGACCCGACCTCCTCTATCCTCCTGTCTCCTCAGTCCTACACCTCCTCCTCCTCCTCCACAGCAGCAAGCAGCTATAGGTGACATCTCCGACTGACAGCCCCCAGAGTGTCCGACTCCTCCAGCCAGGACAGCCAGCCAGCCACTCGTAGCCGCAGCTCCAGGCTCCCAGCCCCCCCAGCACAAAAAGCTGAAGAGTGAGACAGCTCACTCCGATGACACCTCAGGCACAGCAGCACAGGGGAGGACTGTGTCCGACTCCTCCAGCCAGCCACTCGTAGCCACAGCTCCAGGCCCCCAGCCCCCCCAGCACGGAAAGCTGAAGAGTGAGACAGCTTACTCCGATGACACCGCAGGCACAGCAGCACGTTGCGGGCGGCAATGGCTCCAGGCGGGGGGCGGAGTCAAGCAAGGTCAACCCACCGGGCGGGAGAGGACCTATGCTATTTGTGTCCTTGTGCGCTCACATCCACCGCAGGCGCAGCCACGGGCACACCACGGCCGGCCGCCTCAGCCCCTTCTCTGATTGGATACTTCAACTTGCCGGGAAATATCTCACGAGGTTGTGATCCCCACTGCGAACCTGTCACCTGTGGTATGTCTGCGGCTGCTGCGTATAGCAGCGGCTGGCCCTAATTACTTAAGATTTGGGAGGCCCGGGGGGCAATTGCCCCCCTTCCCCCTGGGCCAGTCCTCCCCTCCATCACCGTACACCCATCCTATGGATCTGAGCGAACTCAACTTGCCCAATCTCCATGTTCCCATCCAGTGACTGACTAAGCATTACCTGGTACTCATACTGTGCTGCGTGATTTGGTTTTTCTTGTATTCCTGTCTTGTCTTATTGCTGTATGTCACCCCTAGATATTGTCTGTAATCTTAACTAAAGTACAGCACTGCATAATATGTTGGGGCTTTATAAATACAATAAATAAATATATAAATACCCAGTTCATATCAGTGTAGGTATTCAGCAAGGTTATTTTTTCACATTGAGGTCTTTAATTTTCTGAGCAGAGTAAAAACTGTGTACTGTATGCCTAGCTTTAGCTTCCCAGTAATTTAGAATGAACCATTTCCTTCAGATATGCTATACTTCTCTTGTTTATTGAGATTAACATTTTATAATGCATGGTATTACTAGCCACAGAACAATTAGTTGCTGAAATGCAGGTGACACACACTATAACAGTAGTCAATACATTTGGCCAGTTCCACGCTAACCTAATGCTGGGAACACATGATGCAATTTCCCGTTCAATCGAAAGGTGATCGGACAGGAAGTTGCATTGTGTGTACATGTCCAAATTGACCCGATCAATAAAGAAATCGATTTTCCAATGATAAAGGCCTTGATTAATAAAAGGCTGTGCGATAAAAATTTCTGGACGTTAAAATACAGCGTTCTGTATTTTAGACTTGTGTGTGATTTTCACAGCTGCCTTTTATGAATATTAGTAAATTACCAAAGCCGATTGAGCAGTAACAGCAGAAGTGTGGAGCTGTCTGTCTTTTGTTACATGCTATTACATGCAGTGAGGGCATTACAATAGTAAGAGGCATCCCTTTAGAATGCATGTTTGTTATACTGCCTCTGCTCGCTCTGAATCTCTGTCCATTAGTCTTTCTTAACATTTTATTTAATTGCCACAGCTTTGAACTCCAAGAGACTTTAGATATGTCATACTTAGGTGATTTTACCCACTAGTTCGTCTGCATATTCAAAACATGAACTGAATGGGTTACTCTGTTGAAGAGTTTCTGGGGAAAGCTGTTTTGTTCCGATTCTCTGCTGGCTGCCTGGGGCTAGAAAAGTGTTGTCCCGCCGAGAAGCCTGCGGGTCCTATCAAAATCCGATCAGGAGACAGGGGCTGTTTCTATTGGCTCCTTGCTCCTGTCATGCTGGGCATACATGGTCAGATGATTCTTATCAATCGAGCCGCTGATGGCTCGATTGATAAGATCCAACCTGTCCGATACCCTGCCGGATCGATACTGCGCTCCATACCGGCGGGGAGAACAATGGGAAGAAACGAGCGACTGATTAGAAGTGCCCACGGGGACAAGCGGCAAAAACTAACTGTGCATGCCCATCATCAGTCACTAGTCACAGGGCCAGATTTATCAAATCATTACCGACAGGTTTTTCGTCTTAAACTGTTCTAACCAGTAGGATGAACAGTTCTGCACGACAATAAGAACATTCCTAAATTCTACTTAATAGCATCAGTTTAGCTTGAATATAGCATTAGTTTAGCCTGAATTTCTAGATCTGCACTTCAGTTAACAAAAGTGCAAATCCACCCCTAAACTGCCACAGATTAAGAAGTGCTTAATAGCACTTCTACAGTTTAATATCACCACTTCACAGCTTGTGCAGTGTAGACTAGACATGATTTGTAAAGTGCTCCTCCCCCTGCTGCCAAGTGTCCTGTGAAGCTGTTCGGTGCTTAACCCTTCCAGTGCTGGGCATTGATACACTGTTTCAGTTCTAATACATTTATATTATATACTTATTTACATTAAATCTTGTCAATTAACCTAAAATAATGTACCATATATAATATATTTATGCTAGTATAACTCTTTTCTGTATCAATACAGCGGATATATTGGTTACCTTAGCAACAGCAATTTCTCTCACACACTGCAGTCTGAGAAACCTTCCTAACTCCTCCTAATTAAGAACAGTTTAAGAGGGAAACTGTGCTATATAGTGATTTCTTAGGATGTCTGAGACAGTTCTGCATGGATTTCTAAAAACCTACTAATTTGTCTCAAGACACTTTTGATAAATGTCCCCCACAGTTCCCTGCACAGACTCACACACACTTCACATTGTTAAGACCACACCAGAGGTGGCGGTAATTATCGAGGGTATTACTGCGCGTTTCCGGGTTTATGAATTGACATTTGCTGACATGTGTTGAGGCATTTACCGCACAAGTTGGTAATTTACCTCACTGCTCGGTAATTTCAGCTTTTCATGCGGTAACAGCTTTTATGAATTGACACTTTCCTAAGTGCTCGGTAAAGTCAGCTGTTTTCTGCATTACCGTATGTGGTAATGCTTTATGAATCAAGGCCAATGTCTCAAAATCGATTCTTTTCTCGACTGAAAACAGATCAGACATGTCAGAAATAATCACCCGATTCCCATCAATCGGACGTGAAATTGCATTGTGTGTTCCCAGCATAAAATGGAGTTACTACACACCATTTCTGCTCATTAGAATTGCCCAAAATGTGCAATGTGTATATGTACAGGCACACCGTTGAATATTCTGATTAGAAATAGCACATCACTCGTTGTTTACTTGGAGTAAATCCAGTTTTATTAGACTTGGGTTGAGATGGATGAGCTGTAACATAAGGTCCGCCTTTGAATTCAGACAAGCAAAGATGTACAGACAAATGCATACAGACAGGCTGAGACTCAGTTACAATAGCATTCATGTAAACATAACATGTTTCAAGTACTGACATTCACAGGTATAAGTGGAATCCATGTTCATGAGGGTATCTTGGCTGCTGCAATCTATACCTCGTATATGATCAGTGGAATTATAAGACGACTTATAAAGTGTTGGCAGAGATACAGTACTAAGGCTATAGGCTGGATGGGCAGGAAAGTCACAGAGGATCTCAATCTTCATTTAACAAGATAATAAAATGTTAAAATGCAACACCCTGCGGGAGTTTAGCAGCCTGGTCTATTGCTGACCATGCAATCACTGGTGTTTCATCACTAGTGAGGAGACTGCAGGGCTGCAATCATCACAGGGCCCAATGTTTACTTCCACTTCAACTGATTCTATACCATAATGTACTTTACAGAGATATGACCTTGCTTTCCTCTGCTGCATTCACTATACTGTGCTCATCACAGTTTATTAGTTGAAAAAGAACCACACCCAAAGTGCAGAACATTGCTTTGGCCTCTGTTGCTGTTCCAACTCTTCATGTCACGTAACTGGGAGTTCCACATGTTTAGTGGTAACATTTTTGATGTGGTAAAGATTCAGAAAATGGTATAGTGAAAGGCCCAAGTTGGTAAAGAAAATATTTACTCACAATGCAGATTGCAGCATACCATTGCTGTTTCATACACAGAAATACTCAGAGACTCTGAAGCAAATAAAATTTGCCATTTTTACCTTGTTATTCGCTTCAGTAGTCTCATCAGAAGTAAACCTCTGCATCCCTGCCGCAAATCCCAGGCCAAAGATCCACGACCAACTTGGTTGTGGATTTTGCTGCGCTGAGAGGCAGAGCTTTTAGCTTCAGCTCTGCCTCTCCTGACGTCAATCGCCGCACGGATCTCCACCTCCCCCCAGGCGGTTTACGTTCTCTCTATGAAGGAAGACAGAGGGGCAGGGAGAAGCAGCGTTCCACCACGATAGACAGCAGTAGAGGCAGAGCTGAAGCTGAGAGTTCTGCTTCTTTCAGGAAGCGCCGTCCGGATTGCCCCCCCGGGGATTTGGGGGGTCTAAAGCGCTCGTTTTGCGTCGGGGATGCGGCGGTTTACTTCTGATAAGAGTACTGAAGCGAATTATAAGGTAAAAATGTAAAAAAAAATTTCACTTCAGTCTCTCTTTAAAAAGAGTCTGAAGCGAATATAAATTGTTCTTTTTATCTGCTGGATTTCGCTGCCTGGGGAGGCAAAGCTTAGCGCTGTAGCTCTGCCTCTAACAAAGTCAATCTACGTGCGGATCTCCGCCTCTCCCCGCCCCTCTCTGTGAAAGAAGACTGAGAGGGGCAGGGAGAGGCAGCGATCAGCAGAGATTGACTCCGGTAGAGGCAGAGCTACAGCAGAAAGCTCTGCCTCTTTCAGGAAGTGCTCTCCGCATTTTGCCCCGGGGATTTGGGGGGTAGAAGGCCTTCGTTTTGCCGCTGGAATGCAGCGTTTCACCTCTCCTCATACTCCATAAGCTAACTAGCAGGTAAAAAGAACAATTTATATTTGCTTCAGAGTCTCTTGCAGCAATTCAGGGCATGCAGAGAGACAGATAAAGGCATTGTGAAGAATAAATTCATAAACATAACAGTTTGGCTTTCTATAACTCACAATTTTCTGTACAAACTATACAAATATAGATCACATAAATAAATATCATAATGGTCAATAAAATATGTATCATTATGTACCATATATGCCTTTTTTATACTGTACTCTTCTATTTACTCCATATACACTGTACTTTCCATCTACCTGCTCCACATAAACAGAACATAACCTGCCTAGTTCAGGGACAAGCAAGAAATATACAGGATAATGACAAATTATTTTTTGCACACATCTTTGGTTATCTCTGCTATGCACAAAACACAAACAAAATTAGGACTAACATTCATAGACATTTGAGTTCAATTTACTTTAGGTTTATAAGAAAACCATGTCCTAGCTCTATAATAAAATTCAAAACTGGACTTAGGCTGAAGAAAGAGGTCCACGGACACTAGCAACTGCAGTCAGCTTCATGTTAAACTTATTTCAAACATGTCAAGCAGGGCTCAAAAGTCCATGGATACTGGCCCTTAGGCCCGGTTCACACTTGCGGTTGTTTGCCAAACGGACCGGATGACCTGACCGGATCCGGACCGGAACCGTACGGTTCTGATCCGGATCCGATCCGGATCCGGTCAGGTTGCATCAGGTGTTCATCAGGATGCGATCCGGATCCGTTTGGCAAAAGTAACGTAAAAAACAAAAAAAATGTTGGGGTCTGGGAGGTCAGCAGAAGGGGGACCTGTGGAATCAGGCCCTCTGCTGTTTAGCACTCACCTCCACCTGCGACATGCTGCCAACATCTCCGGATCCGGATCCAGCTGTGCTGCTCCACTCCAAAATGCTTGCCCATGTGTCCCCATCCAATATCGCCGCAACAATCCGCATAGGAAGTGGGGTAGAACATCCGGATTTCTCAGCCAGTGTGTTGTGCGCTCTCCGGTTCCCATTGGTTTGTATTGGCCGGATGGTGCAGTCCGGCTCCGCCCCGGATACGGCTGCCGGAGGAGCCGGATCAAAAAATAGCGCATGTTGGAACGGAGGCCGGAGTCCGGATCCGGCCCGGATCCGGCAGAACGGACGCATGTGAACGGACGCATAGGCTTTCATTGCTATGCCGTGCGTCCGTTCCGTCCGTTCTGCAAGCGGTGCGGCTCCGGCACGGCGATTCCGGACGGCCACCGCTAATGTGAACCGGGCCTTACACATTCTGGGTTTCTTTATAAAGTTTCTGACTGTCGCATAGATTCTACTAGGAACTGCTCTTGTGTCCCAGTACATATTTTAACATGCTGCTTGTAAGGAAAAGAACATATGTAGTCAGACCTATTGCATTTTTTAGTCACTTCCATATCACTTCAATGTCATATAACACTTAACAAAATCTAACATTAGGCCTTCACAAATCCAGAAGAAAAAAAAAATGTACAATGCCCAGTCCAGATCCCAGTACTCATTTGTCTAAAACAGAATAAAAAAAAAAAGCTGTAAAATGTTATCGTTTGCTATGTTCTTTTGCTTTTTCTAATAAAACAGACCCATTCAACTTTTAAAAGACATTTCCTCTTATTGAAAATCAAACAGAATTCAATTTCATAACTTACATATTAGCACTTTCAGCTGGCAGTGAAGTGGTTAACAGTCAGGAATGAGAAGGCACATTCTCTGTCTCCCTCTAGTGGCAGGTCATAGGAACTGAGTCACATAGGTGCATATGTCGCTATTACTTTGGCTGCTAGATTGTTGTTTTTGGCACTTAAGTATATTTGATTCCATGGAGAGCACAGATATCACTTTGGCACAGTAAAGTGACACAACACTGCATGAACACACATTAATGAACACATGCAGGATGGCTATAAAATAGGCACACAGCAAGGGAGGACCCAGCTGCCTCGCAAACTGCATAAAACAGGGAGACAGGATATGCCTAAAGACAATAAACATGTTATCACAACCTTAGTGCACATATTTTCTTTTACATAAAAACTATTATTTTAAAATAATTAAAATATTTTCTAAGTATAAATATCTTTTCCTTCAACTAATCACAGCTGGTCACTAACCCTGAATATGATCCTTAGCTTTGCAATATATTTGTAAAAGTTCAAGACTCAATGGGTAATGTATGGGTAAGATACAAAAGCCTAGAGTAAAAATGTAGGTTCACTCAATCTAGCCAAGTACATCAATGCTCACAGCCCAATGCGGTGTGTGTAGCGAGCACCAACAGAGGGATAACATTCTATGTACTATGACCCCAGGCGCTCTTGCACACTCGAGTGTTTCCAATGAGTAATTCTAAATCGAGTCAGCAACATCCGTAGTATGAATTAGCTCTTTATTCAATGGATAGCTGGATACAGGAAGCATCATGCTTATAATCATTGAATTAAGAGCTAATTCATACTGCAGATGGTGCGGACTCGATTTTGGATTGCATCAATGTTCACAGGGAAGGGCTATCAGTTGCACATAGCAGCAAACAAACCCTAAAACAAAATTAAGGCAGTAGATGAACATCACCATTAGAACAGAGATCCCACATATCCACAGAACGGTGACCCTCAGAGCAGCAACAAGGCCAATCTAATTCTGGGGTTGCTGCATTAACAGTGGATGGTAACCCATCCTACACAAAAGATGAACAGATCTACAGTGAGACATATCTGGATAGTCAAAACCTTCAGAATAAACCTGCCTGGTGTTGCCCTTTAGGCCAGAGAGCCAGAACCTTGCAGTAAGCAGTCAGCTACAGTGTGGTACCCCCATGACAGTCCCCTGTGTCACTGCTTGCACCCACTAAACTGAAAGGTTGTAGATCTGCTCATGGTTGGTGTAAAACATGTTTTTGCATCCACCATTTGCTTTGACATCCCAGAGTGAGACTGACCTTTATATATATGGATATGTGAAACCAACAATCTCTCTTTTATGGCCCATACACACGGGCTACAACTGTCGCTGCAAACACGTGGCACGTGCACGTTGCGGCGACAGTTGCCCCGTGTGTATGAGGCCCGCACCCCGAACTGTTGCCGGAAACAGCAGTTGCTGTGCGATTGGAAAGTTCAATCGCACGGCAACTTCTGTCGCCGCAACTGTCACTAGTCCGCCGTGTGTATGCAGACTAGCGACAGCTACCCATTCACTGCAGACGGAGTTTCCGGCGGGGGGCCGAACCTTCGGCGACAGCTTCCGCCGCGTCTCTGCCTTTGGGTGGAGCGGTTGCCGAGCCGTCGCGCACACGTCCCCTGTATGCTAGCGATAGCTACAACGGTCCCCAGTGTGTACCCAGCATTACTGGGAAAACATTTACCAAGGTTCTCGTGAACTGGACAACATTGTAGGGCACTGAAAGATTATTCAACTTGAAAAGTTCAATTCCAAGAGTAATTATAATTTACACTTATCAACAGGATAGCTTTCACAATGTGTCTCTTAATTTTGAATTTAGTTGTTTTTATGACTACCTGGAACCAGAACAGCAATAATAATCTGACACAGGTCCTAACCCTTCCCTGCCCTACCTAAATCTAACACTTTTATATGACTGGGGTTCTGCTTTAAAGTAAACCTGCAATGACTGATATCTGGAGGCTGTCATTCTTGACCACCTAATGACCCACTAGTTACATTACATTGCTGCAGTAATGATCCCCTGCATATAACAATTACTGTACTAAGTATGGCAAATCATCAGTTCTACCTTTGCCCAGACTTTTCTGATCTACATATTTGATCCAGTTTAGTGGCAAACCTGCATTATACTGATAGTAAGTGTACATTGCTCTTCACTAGATGAATGTAATGTTGCTTGTGAAATGTGTGCATTCTGAATAAAAGCAAAGTAGACCCAGTTACACTCGGAAGCATAGTGTGGCCAACAACCTACTGATATAGTTTTCACACAGTGGCAGAATGATGCACAGCACTGATATTACTAAAACAACACACAACTCACTATCTATCCAATCGTGATCATATAAAATGGCGAGTATACAGTGGTGAGAGCTAAGGACACACCTGAATGCACATACGTTCGACTCTCCCTGCTGCCGCTAAAATCCCCGGTGGTGTTAAATACTATTCCCCCTTTGAGTTGCCACAACTCGGAAGATGTAATTTGGTGTCTGGCAACCGCCGGAGCCCCAAATTACCCTTACACCTGGTGTTGGCGCTTTGCTGAATGCATAGAAAATGTGCATGTACCTTTGCAGACGTTTGTTTGGACACTATGCATGTATGCAGAAAAACATTTGCGTTTTTCCACAGCAGCTTTCATAAAAGACAGAATGAACACACCCACTGTTCCTGGGAATGCAGCATGCGGGTTTACTATGGTGGGGAATTATTTTTGCTTCTGGCTGACTTACCTCCTTGGTCCTATTTCTACCATGAAGCTGACAATTATTTTAGTCCTAAAAATAACCCCAAAGTCAGAGGGATATAGAGGATGCCATATTTGTTTCCTTTTAAACAATACCATTTGCCTGGCAGTCCTGCTGATCTATTTGGCTGAAATAGTGTCTGAAGTACACCAGAAACAAGCATGTGGCTAATCTTGTCAGATCTGACAATAATGTCAGAAACACCTGATTTGCATGCTTGTTCAGGATCTAAGGCTACAAGAATGAGAGGATCAGCAGGACAAGCAGACAACTGGTATTGCTTAAAAGGAAATAACTATGACAGTGTCATTCTAACATCAGTGACCAGATGGCAAGGACTTACTTGTACTGGCTTCAAGTGACAACATGGCTGAAAGCAACACCTTAATTTTTCCAGACTCAAGAGCCGCCACTTGTTTCTTACAATGCGGAGGACGCATGTATTGCTGATATACAATGATTGATATGTAGTGAAAAGTTTGAGGAGGCACATTTTACAGGGATGAGATAAAAAGAATAAAAAGTAAAAAAGAAATTAAAAAAATTACAAATGTAAAACCCTACACCTCATTGAGTATGAAAGCTTTTTTTACCCCTTCATTTCATTCCTATAGTCTTTGCTGAGTGGCCTCCTATCTTACACTTTGGCCAGAAGACGAGGGTTCAGCTGTGGAAAAATGCTGGAGAGTGTTTCTTCAGGAATGGGAGGCACTGAAGCATTTAAGTATCAGGGGATTAGGCTAATATTAATTGAAGTCTTTGGCACCCACAGGATCTTTTAATGGTGGCAGGACTGGTTCTTCCACCAAAGATCTCTGGAAAAACCTCAGTCAGTCTTCCAGACCTTGTTTAGAACCTTCACCACTTCATCATAGATAATGAAGACAATGGCCACGTCTAGGCATACGCGTCCAAGGCGAGGAACAGTCCCCTTGTAGAACCTAGTGGTGCAAAGAAGAGTCATTTAAAACACTAGCAGAATAACTTGAAACGATTGCAATGATTACATTAGCAAAACCATGACCACAGAAAGCAATGCAAATGACTGAAGCACAGTATGCCCACTAGAGTGAGCTGTCTGCGCCTGTCCCTGTCCCCCCCCCTCCCCCCCCTTGGAGTGCTGCGTGTGAGCCAGCCCTGAGCGCCAAAGCTTAGGGTGGCCCATGCTTCACTCCTTTCTCATGTGTTGCTCCCAAGTCGTGCTCATGTAGCAGAACACAATGGACCTAAAGGTAAGTGCCTGATTTTAAATATTGGGAGGCAGGTGCGGGCGGCTCTTCCCGGCGCTGGCCATGCTTGGGGGGTTGCCTGCTCTTCCCAGCCTCCCCCTCCGGGCTGCCGCTGTGATTCCCAAGCAGTGAGAGGGCTTGGGGCTCCGCGGTTGTATGGGGGCATTGGGGAGCCTCCACGTGATGCACCTGGATAGTGCTAATGCAGCATGAACCAATTCCCGCAGGGCAACCGCTTTGCGGTATTAGTTTTAGACCCTGCACAATTTGGCATGCGAAAGCAAATGCATATTTGCATGAGCAAGGTCTCATGATAAGCCAATTAGGCCAAATTTGCAAAGCCAGATTTGTCAGGTTATAAAACTTAGTGTTTGATGCACACATTAAACTCTCTGTGTAGTTTACCCACTAGAGGGCTCTCAGACAAGCCAGCTGGTCAGTACCATCTCTGCTAACAATCTGGTGTGTGCTGGATCATCCTCTCGGATGAGTGCATTATACTCATCCCATTGGAAGAAACGCAAAAGTGATGTCACACTCCCTGCCCCCACCCCCCAAGGAACTGAATGCACCTGTACAACAGTTGGCCCAGAACGGTCACCTGAGGGATCGTTGTCCCAAGCCCTGCAGGCAACATGGGGTGTGTGTGTGTGTGTGTGTGTGTGTGTGTGTGTGTACACTGCTTAAAGCGGACCTGAGCTCTTGCACAGGAGAAAAGCTAAACACAGAGAAATCCACCCTGTGTGTGTTTATAGAGAACAGCATGTCTAATTCTTGCTCATTTGTAAGCAATGAGCCAGTGTAATTTGAACTGTCAGTCCACTGCCAAGTTGTGAGCTAATATGTAAACACTGGAGGTTAACCCTTTCTGTGCTTTCAGCAAAACAGGAAGTAACCACACTGTAGTATCTCTGTAGGAGCTCTATAAGCTGTAACAAGGAAACGTTTTTCTTTAAGTTATTATGCTGTTGCTCATCTTTTAGGGCAGAGGGGAAGTTTTGCGTTTAGGTCTGCTTTATGTGAGTGAACTGGTATGGAAGGTAACACACTGATAAAGTCCTGATAACTTACGCTTTTGGACCCTCATACTTCATGATCTGATATGCACAGTCAAATGTACTTTTGTATTTATGAGCTTCCAGGCCCTGTAAAATATATGAATCGAAGATGGACATAAGAAAATGGTCATATTTTTCTCTTTAAAAAGAAAATTTAACTTGAGTTATAAAATTGGCATAAATAAAAAGTGTAATGTTTTTAAAAACGTTTCCAGTAAACTCAAATTGCACTTCTTCACATCCATGGCAACAGTAGTCTATAGGAATGGAGACAATTGAAGAGGACAGACACCTCTCGTCTCTTGAAGCAAGCAAGAAGACTGCACTTAAAAAGGAGAGGTGTCGCTTTGCAATCAACAGAAGAGGCTTTAATAAACTAGTAGATTAAGATCAGGTCCTGGAGTAGAACCCCAAAACATATCAGACTTACAGAAATTTTACACACCTTGCGTTTTCTTGCACAATTTTTATTTGTATGGCAAATGTATAAGAAGTCTTAGGAAGACCCCAGTACAAGTAGCCAAGATGGGTTACGTTTGTAATAGGTTAGCACATATGCGAACATGGCTGCGCAGTAGCATGGCATTGCTCATGGACGAGCGACTTTGGCTTATTGCGCAAGCGCAGCTGTACTCGCACAAGTGCAGTACGGCCGCACTCATACATGGCAGGTAGTGCGACTATGAAAACATAGCTCGTTGGCGATGCTCATCAGGATTTTATGTAAGAACAGTGGACACCTGGATGGATCTCGAAGCCACGGGAACACCAAAAAGGTTTCCTTATACTGAGAGAAGTATGCAATTTTTGGCTTTCTTTTCTGTACAGATTTACTTCAAGCTGCAAAAAGGTGCCATTTCATAAAGCTTCCAGGCTCATGTCCAATATGGTATAATAGCAGTACAGTGAATACAAGCTCTCAGTATTTGGGTCAGCTGATATAATAAACAAAGCAGCTTCTGTAAATAACTGCCCTTGTTGATAAAGATGTTTGAAGTAAAAACTGGCTTAGCATTGGCCCAACAACAACCAAGCCTATTCTTTATTTCATTTTCTTTTAAGTAAGAATCTGACTGGTCAGTGTGAGACACTACTTATTAAAACTAGCTAAGTAATCAGAAGCAGCATTATGCTTATTAACACTGTATTACCTGCATCCTAGTCTTCACCACATCCAAAGGAGTGTTGCCAAACACACTGGCAGCTCCAGCAATGGCTCCAAATGCTCCTGTCACCAGTGGGTTCATGGGCTTGTTAGGGTTGTCACCTAAGACAATGAATTAAACATGTCACTGGATGTCTCTGTAGACAGAAAAAATAGCCTACAACAAGACAAATCATGAGCTAACTGAACCTTCCTTAACACACTTTACATGTAGTTTTGGCCTCAGCATGGCAAGGTAAGAGAAATTAGCACGGACAGGTATTGAATAGTAGAGAGTAAGCTAGTACGGGCAGGACTAGCTGACCATTCATCTATCCATCTTACAAACATGTGCATCTATCTATCTATCTATGTGCCTCAACTTTCAAGCAGGAAGAAGAAGTAGCGCCCTGCCCCCAGGGCCGGACCAAGCAAGAAGAAGGGGCCGGTCCAAGGAAGAAGAAGTAGCGCCCTGCCCCCAGGGACAGTCCTAGACTTGCCGCCGAGCTGGAGGGTGTAGCGGGCAGGAAGGGGGTATTGGGCACAGCGGCGGGGAGGGGTCGGACCCCGCCTCCCCCTCACCTGGGTCTCCCATCTGCGCTCCCCCTCTAGCTTAAGTTCAGCAGCAGCCGCCGCTATTAGTAAGAGGCAGTGGGTGGGGATGACTCACCTCTTCCGCGTTCCAGCGTGCGTTCCACTGTCCTCACTTCCTGCAATGTCGTCCACTTATAATACAGTGGGCGGCATTGCAGGAAGTGACGACGGTGGAACGCGGAAGAGGTGAGTCATCCCCGCCCACTGCCTCTTACTTATAGCGGCGGTGGCTGCTGAGCTTAAGCTGGAGGGGGAGCGCACATGGGGGACCCAGGTGAGGGGGGTCCAACCCCCCTCCACGCCGCTGTGCCCAATACCCCCTTCCTGCCCGCTACCCTCTTATGCGGCGTATGCTACACCGCGAGTCCGCTAGTTATTCATATTGAGCTTATTTCTACATGTAAATGGTTTGTAAAATATTGCCTGTTACAGTGCCTCAGAAGAGGTCAGAGCTATGTTAAAGGGGAACTGAAGAGAGAGGTATATGGAGGCTGTCATGTTTATTTCCTTTTAGACAATACCAGTTGCCTGGCAGCCCTGCTGATCCTCTGCCTCTAATACTATTAGCCATAGCCCCTGAACAAGCATGCAGCAGATCAGGTGTTTCAGTGGTTCAGACTTATAAGTCTGATCTGACAAGACTAGCTGCATGCTTGTTTCTGGTTTTAATCAGATACTACTGCAGAGAAATAGACCAGCAGGGCTGCCAGGCAACTGGTATTGATTAAAAGGAAATAAACAGGACAGCCTCCATATACCTCTCTCTTCAGTTCCCCTTTAATGGATGGATAGTGTACTGGTTAAGGGCTCTGCCTCTGACAAAGAAGACCAGGGTTTCGAATCTTGGCTCCTCCTGTTCATTAAAGTGAACCTCCGGACTTAAAATCTACTCAGCAGAACTGAAAAGGCTTGGTGTTTCTTTAACAGTTTCACAGCATCAGAACTTTGTTTTTCTTAAGCATCATTTTTAGCTGCATTCTTAGCTAAGCTCCACCCATCAAAGAAAAAAAGCCCAGGTTTTTTCCCCTGATGCTGTGCAGAGCATGATAGGATTTCCTATGTTATTCACGTTGCCTAGCAACTGGGAGAGGTGCTCAGGACACAGGACAGTTGGAACTGTGGAACTGTGTCTCATGCTCCCTGTCACCTCCTTTCAACCAAAAAGATGGCTGCCATCATGAAATCAAACATTTGCCTGTTCTTTTAAAACAGTGTGGGTAAGAGATTAGATTACCTATCTATTTTAATTAACATAACTAATGTAACTTAATGATAGTATGTTTGTTTAGGCTGTAGTTCCTCTTTAAGTCAGTGCCTATTCAGCAAGAAGACCTTGGGCAAGGCTCCCACTCAACACTGCTACCACCTACTGAGCACACCCTAGTGGGTGATTGCAATGATTGCTATGAACCAGATAGTGAAATCATATACCTCTGTACCAGTTCCGCAGAGAAGTCATGACAAAGAAGCGGATGGCTTGGTTAGATCCCTGCTTAAGAACTGTGGCTGTGAGTCCTTGATATGTCCCTTTGATGCCTACAGAAAAAGCACGACAAATAGTATTAGCGAGGCTAATAAGGCTGTCCATTCACTCCAATATAGCAGATAAAATGCAATACTGGGATACCAGGAATCATAAGATATTGCAATTTATTATGGAACAAGGGTAGATATATGTACCGGTATATTTTCATTTCCTGGACAAAGTGGATGGCTACTATCCATACTATATACACAGTATTTCTGCAATATATAAAACATTTACACCAAGGCAAGATTTGGAATGCCGAAACTAAAAGCTAAAACATAAGTCAGAAACTAAACAATAAAAACGCCTCCCTTATAGTCAGTTCACACTTGTTTCAAAACTGTATCCGTGGCCCCGTTTTTTTGTCTTAGGCAAAAACAGAGCCACAGATACCAATGTTAAAAATAGCGTCCGTCTGCACACATGAAGGGAGGACAAGTTTTGACATATGATAAAACGGACTGGAAACGTATGCTGCAAAAGCACGTTTTTAAAAACGGATCAGTTTTTTAGAAAAACTGATTCTATAAAACGCAATCCGATCTGCAACCTGACAAGTGTGGACTGAGGCTCACTGCATAAGTACTGAACAGTGCAGATCTGTTACTATACAGTATAGTACAAAGTAAAATTGTATATTTGCCAAGTATTAAGATATGCTCTCACATTTCTATTTCCGGTTCTAAGCCTGAGCTGAAGGTAAAAGTACATGATACAACTGTAAGAAGGCGTGTTGACTTGATTAACAAATGCAGACAGAACAAAGTCTATTACTTTGAATTGGCAGACCTAGCCTAGTTGATATAAGGAAGTAGTAAATAACACAAGAAACAAGACACAGATATTCATATGAAATGAGAAAATACTGCTGTTCCATATACACACATCATTACAAATCACATACAAATACAAGGTTTTTAAAGGGAATATATAGTATTCTGGGCATTTTTTTAAATGTATTGTGTCCGGCACTAAAAAAAAATAGAAACATGAAATATTACAAGAGTTTGGTGCAGCCCGCAGTGTTGGACATACCTTCCGCACGAGTCGAAACGCTGTCCGTCCTCCATCGCCGTCTGCTGGCTCTTGTGCTTGGCAAAACTCCGGGGTTCCTGTATGTCACATGACATACAGGAAGTATTCCGTGCATGAGAGCCTGCAGGAGGCGAAGTGGATAGACGGGCATCGCTGGACTCGTGCTTGAAGCTATGTGTTCAGAACTGATGCAGCTTGGGGGACAGAGGAGGCACAGAGAAACACAAAGCAGGCACAGAGACACAGAGGGGGCACAGAGAGAGACCCAGAGGAGGCTTAAAAGAGAGACAGGGGGACAGAGAGGGAACAAACAGGCAAAAAGGGGGAACAAAGCTCGATTTGAATGAATTTGTGAATTAAATCTAAATCGCAATTTCAGACGGAAATCGCTCAATGCAATTTTTCCCTAAAATCGTTCAGGCCTACTATACAACATACAATTTTCCCGAGAGATTAAACCACTACGATCGATTGATTTCCAGACAAAACCAGTTGACATTATGGATCAGACTGGACTGTTATTTTGTGGCCAAAAGGTGGCATTTATGTTCAGTGGCATGTATCCCCCAGAGATTGTAATGGGCCCCCAGGTAACAGTGCTTCCCTGGGGCCCTTGCAGACGATTAGCACAGTGGAGCATACGGGCGAGGATCTGCCTGTGTATGCCAAGTTTTACAAAGCTTGCCAGTCAAATCAACAAGTGGAGCTCTAAACATCATGAACTGAAAACTAAACTAGAACTAAAAAAAATATAGTATTTGACGTAATAAATAAAAACGCATTTTAAAAGAAAATCACTACATATTCCCTTTAAAAACATTAACACACAGTAATAAGAGTATCACAATTAAACCCCAACTCTGGTCATGAAAATTAAAGGACTCATTTGGCATCACCACTTGCCTACAACAAGATTCACAGTACTGTTAAAACAACAATTATCTTAGGCTCTCAAAGTAGCGGTTACATGGCCACGCTACCCTTTTTCCTAGAGTGACTGAGTGTGAGAGTGTGTAGGGCTTACATGACCACGCTACCCCTTTTCCTAGAGTGACGGAGTGTGAGAGTGTGTAGTGGTTACATGACCACGCTACCTCTTTTCTTAGAATGACTGAGTGTGAGTGTGTAGCGGTTACATGACCACGCTACCTCTTTTCTTAGAGTGACTGAGTGTGAGTGTGTAGTGGTTACATGACCACGCTACCTCTTTTCTTAGAGTGACTGAGTGTGAGTGTGTAGCGGTTACATGACCACGCTACCCCTTTTCCTAGAGTGACTGAGTGTGAGTGTGTAGCGGTTACATGACCACGCTACATTTTTTCCTAGAGTGACTGAGTGAGTGTGTAGCGGTTACATGACCACGCTACCCCTTTTCCTAGAGTGACTGAGCGTGAGAGTGTGTAGCGGTTACATGACCACGCTACCCCTTTTCCTAGAGTGACTGAGTGTGAGTGTGTAGCGGTTACGTGACCACGCTACATCTTTTCCTAGAGTGACTGAGTGAGTGTGTAGCGGTTACATGACCACGCTACCCCTTTTCCTAGAGTGACTGAGTGTGAGTGTGTAGTGGTTACATGACCACGCTACCCCTTTTCCTAGAGTGACTGAGTGTGTAGTGGTTACATGACCACGCTACCCATTTTCCTAGAGTGACTGAGTGTGAGAGTGTGTAGCGGTTACATGACCACACTACCGCTTTTCTTAGAGTGACTGAGTGTGAGTATGTAGCGGTTACATGACCACGCTACCCCTTTTCCTAGAGTGACTGAGTGTGAGTGTGTAGTGTTACATGACCATGCTACCCCTTTTCCTAGAGTGACTGAGTGTGTGAGTGTGCAGTGGTTACATGACCACGCTACCCATTTTCTTAGAGTGACCGAGTGTGAGAGTGTGTACCGGTTACATGACCACACTACCCCTTTTCCTAGAGTGACTGAGTGTGTAAGTGTGTAGTGGTTACATGACCACGCTACCCCTTTTCCTAGAGTGACTGAGTGTGTAGTGGTTACAAGACCACGCTACCCCTTTTCCTAGAGTGACTTAGTGTGAGAGTGTGTAGTGGTTACATGACCATGCTACCCATTTTCCTAGAGTGACTGAGTGTGTGAGTGTGCAGTGGTTACATGACCACGCTACCCATTTTCTTAGAGTGACTTAGTGTGAGAGTGTGTAGCGGTTACATGACCATGCTACCCCTTTTCCTAGAGTGACAGTGTGAGAGTGTGTAGTGGTTACATGACCACGCTACCCCTTTACCCAGAGTGACTGAGTGTGAGAGTGTTTGTTGCGTATGTCATTCAATGCCCCCATCAGGGCATACATATGAACGGGCCGCTGGGAGACTTGGGTGCAGGATACAGCCGGTATGGCTTATCCTGCTGCTGCACAAGTTCCCGGCGGCGTTAAGGGCCTGAGCCCATTAACGCATTTGTACGCAGTTGTGCACAGTTGTGTCCGCTTTTCTACATCTGTAACATTGATGTGTTGCTGAAAAGCGGACACAACTGCGCACAACTGCGTTAGTGGGCTCAGGCCCTAAATACTATTCCCCCTCTAGGTCCATGTGGATAGTGGGGAATAATGTAATTCGGCTTCCAGCTATTACTGGAAAGCGAATGAGTGTTTTAGAAGTAACTTCAGCTCAGTCTTCTGATGGCGCTGAAGTTACTGACTGTGCGCCGCTATAGCCGTAATTCCTATTACGGCCTATGGTGGCGATGGCTGCACCCAAATCTCCTGCACTGTAATCACAGTGCTAGCCATCAGGCACCTAAATAAGTGTGCATGTGACTCAGTTAACCACCATCATTCAGGGAAAGCTGGTATGCAGTTACCCAACCACTCATTTTAGAGCCTTAGTACTTTCTACTTTCCTTTTTGTTGTAATATTGTAGATGGGGCATTTTAATATTGCTGCAATGAGCTGATCTGTAAGATGATAGCTTTCATATTTATATCTGAACATTAGTGTAGCTCTGCTTCAAGATACTGTACGGAGATAACACAAACACAAATAGGAATACAGAGGCAAACTACCCCAACACTTTCAGTTCAGTCACACTGTGTAAATCCCAGGGGACTGATTTCTGTATTTCCACCTGTGGTGTTCCTCTCCTTACAATGTGGCCTCCTCCATTTCTAGAAGGTAAAAAAGTTTTGATGTAATGGCTCCAACTGACCTAACTCCAGTAATTGCAGAATATAATAGGTGTTAATGAAGTCTGCTAAGGCTGATTGGCCCCACTGTGAGACTATAATCAGGGAGTAGCAAGTTCAGCTTTAGTAGATTACTGATGAAAAAGAACAGATAGAGGGAAAGCTTATACCTTGAACTCTAATTATCTCCCTTACTCCATGGAAAAAACCTCGGTATTTAGGGTTCGGGGAGCACTGGTCATGAATAAACTTCACCTATGGGGAAATAATAATGAGTTTTCACAGTACAAAGATTTACCCTACAAGCTGCTCAATTTGAACAATTATTTACCTGTGTCAAAAACTGTATTATAATGCATATTTTATAAGTGAAGGCATATAAACAACCAACTGCGCTATCCTGCATTTTGGAGCACTGCACAATGTGACCAAATCCATAGAAAACAAGTCTTTTCTATCTGTTGTACTCATTCATACCAGCACAAGGTAAGGCTCCCTTGCACACTGCATGCGATTCAGATTCCGCTTTATAATCGTTTTTTACATCCAATTCCGATTTTTAATCTTTACTGCTTGCTGCATTTTTTTATCCGTTTTTCTGTTGAATGTATTCAGGGAAAATCGGAATTGAAAATCGGAATAGGAATCACAAAACGGATTTGCAGTGTGCAGGGAGCCTAATGCAGTGTAGCAGAGAAAAGCTCTGCGTGCAGCTCTTCCGGGTGTTGCCATATTCCTCCCATGCTGTATTGATGGAAGAAGACTGAAGGCTTTGTACAGCAATACCTAGCACTGTTGTCAGTAGGCCCAAACATAAACTGTGGTAATATGATGCCTAGAACTCTTTCCTTGATCTTTTATGACCAAAGACAAGTACAGATGTGAACAGTGAACAGTTGATGGAGCTACAGTACCACATGTAAAACAGGCAAGTTCCAGACAACAAGCTGCCACATACACAGAGGAGACGGACTAAGAGCACAAGAAGGACACAGCTTTGAAGCAACACATGGTATATGGAGGCAGTAGATATGGCTGCCTACCTATACACAAAATTAAAAATGGTAGAAAGCAATGTTTTTAAGTACAGGTACTTGTTTCACTTTACTAATGTTTCCAAAAGTAAGGATACATGTAATATAAGCATAGTATATGTTAATCTAGTGTATGTGGGTGTTGACATCTCTACACCCCTTCCCATTGTCCTTAAACATGCTGCATGGTTTTCTACCCTGTAAGGACAATTTATGGTTTTACTACATGTGCCCTTACTTTGAACAGAACTGGAAAAGTGACAGGTATTATGTAAGGTATAAGGCCTCATTCACATCAATTAGCGCAGATGGATGTGCGATCATAATGCAACGCATACGATCGAACACCATCTGTGCTGCTATGCGCTGCTGATCCAATTCACTACAGGGTCAGCGCTGTGATTCTTGAAAAATGCATGCAGCAGTGCGATTGCGCATCGCATATGATGGGAACGGTAGGGCTGTCTATGCCCATCAACTGTTCTTGCATGTCGCACACTAGATGCGCTGCCAAAATGCGCATGGCAGTGTGTATAGTCTGAACGAGTCCTAAAGACTTCAAGAGATGCAGCTTTTCCTTCATGGAATTAGCATTGCAGGTTTCCACTCAAGAAGCTCCAAGTCGTCCAGTCGAGATCATAATCAAGACATTATTAAGGTTATTGTTCATAGGAGAAAAGTAATTTATGGCTCATTTTACTCTGGAAGAAACGTACTTCTTATTTGTATGTGCTTTAAATTTTAAGATTTTCATGACCGTTTCTCTGAGGCAAGGCTCTCTCTCCATCCAGCCTAGCCCATTCCCTCACTCAACATAGGACTCAGATTATGCATTAATTTAAATAGTGTATCAAAAAAAAATGGCCACCATGGAACACAGATCATAAGGTGCTGTAGTGCCCCCAAGTGGAGGTCACCCTGATGCTGGCCATAGTGATGGGCGAATACCTGGATGTTCGGGTTCGCGAACGTTCGCCGAACATGGCCGCGATGTTCGGATGTTCACGCCGAACATAATGGAAGTCAATGGGGACCCGAACTTTCGTGCTTTGTAAAGCTTCCTTACATGCTACATACCCCAAATTTGCAGGGTATGTGCACCTTGGGAGTGGGTACAAGAGGAAAAGAAATATTTGAAAAAGAGCTTATAGTTTTTGAGAAAATTGATTGTAAAGTTTCAAAGGAAAAACTGTCTTTTAAATGCGGAAAATGTCATGTTTCTTTGCACAGGTAACATGCTTTTTGTCGCCATGCAGTCATAAATGTAATACAGAGAAGAGGTTCCAGGAAAAGGGACCGGTAACGCTAACCCAGCACCAGCACACGTGATGGAACAGGAGGAGGGCGGCGCAGGAGGAGAAGGCCACGCTTTGAGACACAACCCAGGCCTTGCATGAGGACAAGAAGCGTGCGGATAGCAATGCTTTTTACCGCCATGCAGTCATAAATGTAATACAGATGAGAGGTTCAATAAACAGGGACCGGAAACGCTAACCCAGCAGCAGCAGCAGCACACGTGATGGAACAGGAGGAGGCGCATGAGGAGAAGGCCACGCTTTTTGAGACACAACAACCCAGGCCTTGCATGAGGACAAAAAGCGTGCGGATATAGCAATGCTTTTTGCCGCCATGCAGTCATAAATGTAATACAGATGAGAGGTTCAATAAACAGGGACCGGCAACGCTAACCCAGCAGCAGCAGCAGCAGCACACGTGATGGAACAGGAGGAGGCGCAGGAGGAGAAGGCCACGCTTTTTGAGACACAACAACCCAGGCCTTGCATGAGGACAAAAAGCGTGCGGATATAGCAATGCTTTTTGCCGCCATGCAGTCATAAATGTAATACAGATGAGAGGTTCAATAAACAGGGACCGGAAACGCTAACCCATCACAGATGTTCATTGTTCATGTTACTTGGTTGGGGTCCTGGAGTGTTGCGTAGTCGTTTCCAATCCAGGATTGATTAATTTTAATTTGAGTCAGACGGTCTGCATTTTCTGTGGAGAGGCGGATACGCCGATCTGTGACGATGCCTCCGGCAGCACTGAAACAGCGTTCCGACATAACGCTGGCTGCCGGGCAAGCCAGCACCTCTATTGCGTACATTGCCAGTTCGTGCCAGGTGTCTAGCTTCGATACCCAATAGTTGAAGGGTGCAGATGGATTGTTCAACACAGCTACGCCATCTGACATGTAGTCCTTGACCATCGTCTCCAGGCGATCGGTGTTGGAGGTGGATGTGCACGCTTGCTGTTCTGTGGGCTGCTGCATGGGTGTCAGAAAATTTTCCCACTCCAAGGACACTGCCGATACCATTCCCTTTTGTGCACTAGCTGCGGCTTGTGTTTGCTGCCCTCCTGGTCGTCCTGGGTTTGCGGAAGTCAGTCTGTTGGCGTACAACTGGCTAGAGGAGGGGGAGGATGTCAATCTCCTCTCTAAAGTCTCCACAAGGGCCTGCTGGTATTTTTCCATTTTGACCTGTCTGACTCTTTCTTCAAGCAGTTTTGGAACATTGTGTTTGTACCGTGGATCCAGAAGGGTATAAACCTAGTAATTGGTGTAGTCCTGAATGCGCACAATGCGTGGGTCGCGTTCAATGCAGTCTAGCATGAATTGAGCCATGTGTGCCAGAGTCCTGCCAGAACCATCATCATCCTCTTGTGGGCGTTGTGATGCATCATAGTCGTCACCTTCTTCCTGGTCTGCTTCTGCTGACCATTCGCGCTGAATTGTGGAAGTCCAACGTGCACCGCTCTGGCCCTCGTCAGTGGTGGCATGAAATTCCTGCTCCAACTCCAGCTGTTCCTCCTCCTCTTCTTCGTCATAGCTGCTGGGGCCAGCGTTTCCTGAGTCAGATGGCCTGATGTTGGTACCATCACGCTGATCGTTTTCTCCTTCTGATTCCCCCAGTTGCATCATGACAGCTGTTTCCTTGATTTTCAACATTGACCTCTTCAGTAAACACAGCAGTGGTATGGTAATGCTGACTGAAGAGTTGTCACTGCTCACAAGCAACGTGGATTGCTCAAAATTTTGGAGGACTTGGCAGAGGTCCAACATGTTGGCCCAATCGGATCCACAGAAGCTTGGCAGCTGTCCGGATGCGCCTCGGTACTGCGCCGTCATGTACTGGACCACTGCACTCTTCTGCTCGCAAAAGCAGGCTAGCATGTGCAGCGTAGAATTCCAGCGCGTAGGGACATCACACAGCAAGCGATGGTGGGGGAGATTGAAGCGCTCCTGCATCTTGGCGAGTGCCCCTGAAGCAGTACTGGAATTTCTACAATGCTTGGCCACTCGTCGCACCTTCAACAGAAGATCGGCCACGCCTGGGTATGTCCTCAGGAACCGCTGAACTACTAGGTTCATCACGTGCGCCAAGCAAGGGATGTGTGTCAGCTTAGCCAACCTTAAAGCGCGAATGAGATTACTCCCATTATCACACACAACCATGCCCAGTTTTAGGTCCAGCGGTGCCAGCCACAAATCCGTCTGTTCCTTTATTCCCCTCCAAATTTCCTCCCCTGTGTGCTGCTTATCCCCAAGGCAGATCAGCTTCAGCAACGCTTGCTGACGCATGCCAACAGCTGTGCTGCACTGCTTCCACGATCCTACTGCTGCTGGTGCTGGGTTAGCGTTTCCGGATGAGGTACAGCTTTGCGATGCGTTGGAGGAGAAGGAGTCAGAGAGGTAGGTGCTGCTGTTGTTATCCAGTGGGAGGGACGGCGGTGCAGCTGTTTGCGGCGTGGGCAACACCCGCGCCGTAGCAGGTGAGGAATCGCTGCCAGGCTCCACAAGGTTCACCCAGTGCGCGGTAAGGGAGATATATCGACCCTGGCCGAACGCACTCGTCCAGGTGTCAGTGGTGAGGTGAACCTTGCAGGCAACGGCATTCTTCAAGCTTCGGGTTATTTTGCTGACCATGTGCTCATGCAACTCAGGCACTGCAGAGCGCGCAAAGTGGTAGCGGCTGGGAACCACGTAACGTGGGATGGCCACTGACTTCATGCCCTTGAAGCTGTTTGTCTCCACCACTCGA
Organism: Hyperolius riggenbachi; assembly: GCF_040937935.1. Taxonomy (NCBI): domain Eukaryota; kingdom Metazoa; phylum Chordata; class Amphibia; order Anura; family Hyperoliidae; genus Hyperolius; species Hyperolius riggenbachi. The sequence goes on along the minus strand of NC_090646.1, from coordinate 491,155,402 downwards.
TATGGCAGCATTTCGCAGGCCAGAAGCTTGGCTATGCTGGCTGTTACTGCCACGGCCCGGGGGTCATTTGCTGGCAATTTCCTCTTGCGCTCAAACATCTCCGAGATAGACAACTGAACCGTAGGGCTGCACACTGAAGGGCTGTTGGTTGTTGTGTTTGATGAACACTGGGAGACCTCAAGAGCACTACTCCGGAAAGTGACAGTGTCAGCGTCGTCTGAGGTTTGTGAATGTTGTGAACCACGCAATGGCTGGGCTACTGCTGCTGCTGAGGCGGGTCTGGTGGTGAGTCTGGTGACCCCAAGGGAGGCAGTGTTGCTGGTACCTTGTCCTGCCGCGTTTGCCCACAGAGTGGGATGTTTGGATAGCATGTGGCGGCTCATGCTGGTGGTGGAGAGGTTGTTAATACTTTTCCCCCTGCTCAGGCGGGTCTTGCACACCTTGCAAATCGCCATGGTACCATCAGTGCAGTCTTCAAAGAAAGCCCAGACTTTGGAGCACCTGCCTTGCTGGCGATTTCTGTTTGCGCCTCTAAGGAACTTCCACGCTTGTGGCACAAGGCGAACTCGTGCAGCAGTGGGTTCTTCAACAGACTCATCTGTGCTGCTACGACGGCGATGTTCTCGTTCACATACAAAATCTGGGTCTATGTCCACATTGTCCATACCCTCCTCTTCCATCTCCTCAAACTCGTCATATGTCATTGTGGGGGGCCGCCGCCGTGGAGTAGAGCTCCCCAGAACAACCTCTGCGCAGCTCACTCCAACGTCGTCTTCCAGATCTTCTCGGCCGACCTCCTGCAATTGCAACCCCTCCTGCCCAACTTGCTCTGGGATTTGGGTTTCAAAGTCCTCGGACTCGCCTTGTATTTCAGTGCGCGGTGCATTTCCCACAGTTAATGGTTGTAAATCTGGGCACAACATTTCTGGCTGTTCCTCCATTGACCTTTCAAAGGTGGAAGTTTGTTGGGCTGGGAATAGCTCCTGAGAATCCCCCATTGTGTCCTGAGGTAATTCTTCGGCCTGGTTATCTGGCAGTTGTGTGCGTGGTGTCGCTGCCGGTTGTGTCAGCTTTGTGCCCACTGGCTCCTTGTAACTGGCTGAGGACTCGGACCTCGTGCGTGATGTGCTGGTGCTGCTTAACCCACTGCTGAACGCTTGAGAGGTCATCCAAGTAATTATCTGGTCCTGTTCTTTTGGATTTGTGAGGGTTGTTGTCCTGGACAACATGGGCGGTATTGAGTGGTTTTCTTGGGTGCTCCCCTGTGGCCTGTACGTGAACCGTCAGGGGAAACACCTCTTCCCTTGCCCCTCCCTCTTTCACCGGCTTTCTTCCTCATTTCACTTATCCTTAAAGTACACGCTGACTGGCAGCAGTACAGTGGCAGTACAGAAATGCTATACAGAGGTGGGTGAGCGGTGTACCACTATTGCCAGCAGCGACACAGAGCACGATGCTATACAGTGGCGGGTGAGCGGTGTACTACTGTTCCCAGCAGACACAGAGTGGCAGTAAACACAATGCTATATAGTGCTGGGTGAGCGGTGTACACAGAGTGGCAGTAAACACAATGCTATATAGTGTGGCTGAGCAAGCGGTGTACTACTGTTCCCAGCAGCGACACAGAGCACAATGCTATACAGTGCTGGGTGAGCGGTGTACCACTATTGCCAGCAGCGACACAGAGCACAATGCTATGCAGTGGCGGGTGAGCGGTGTACTACTGTTCCCAGCAGACACAGAGTGGCAGTAAACACAATGCTATATAGTGTGGCTGAGCGAGCGGTGTACTACTGTTCCCAGCAGACACAGAGTGGCAGTAAACACAATGCAATATATAGTGCTGGGTGAGCGGTGTACACAGAGTGGCAGTAAACACAATGCTATATAGTGTGGCTGAGCGAGCGGTGTACTACTGTTCCCAGCAGACACAGAGTGGCAGTAAACACAATGCTATATATAGTGCTGGGTGAGCGGTGTACACAGAGTGGCAGTAAGCACAATGCTATATAGTGTGGCTGAGCGAGCGGTGTACTACTGTTCCCAGCAGCGACACAGAGCACAATGCTATACAGTGGTTTTGAGCGGTGTACACAGAGTGGCAGTAAACACAATGCTATATAGTGTGGCTGAGCGGTGTACTACTGTTCCCAGCAGCGACACAATGACTGGGGGGGACCCTGGCTAGCCCGGCTGGAGAGAGAACTACCCTGCCTGCCTACCCAAAGCTAAACCCACAGACAAATGGCGGAGAAATATCGTGGTTCGGGTATTTATTTACCCGAACCACGTGACCCGTTCGGCCAATCAGAGCGCGTTCGGGTCCGAACCACGTTTCCCGTTCGGCCAATCACACCGCTAGCCGAACGTTCGGCGAACGTTCGGCCATGCGCTCTTAGTTCGGCCATGTGGCCGAACGGTTTGGCCGAACACCATCAGGTGTTCGGCCGAACTCGAACATCACCCGAACAGGGTGATGTTCTGCAGAACCCGAACAGTGGCGAACACTGTTCGCCCAACACTAGCTGGCCACAGGCACAATTGAGTTACACTTGTTGGATGGCAGTTTTTATTACATAAAATGAAAACACCTGCAAAATCAAACTAACAGCTCAGCTGTTCAGACCAATGATTCCCTACGTCTGGGCACCGCACCGTTCCCCCATCTGCGGGAATTCGTTCCATCATGTGGTACTCATTCTCCCTCTGCATCCCCCCACAGCAACAGACGCATCGCTAGCCTGGAGACTGAGAACATGTCTGTACAGTGTCAGCAATGCTCTGTCATCCTGTGGGGATTGGCACACAATCCCTTGAGCCACAGAGCTCCTCCCGAAGATTCCCCTGTGTGTACGAGGTACCATTTAAAGTATATTCGCTCAGTTTACAATTCTACTACATAGATTTGGAAAGATTGGACAAACAAGATTGCATCATTAGTAGGTAACTTTATTGTGATCGTTCTTGATCAGATGCGACCATTCCGTAGAGTTGCAAATTTAGATCTGCTAAAACCATTGTTGGATCTCATTTCTACTGCAAACAAAAGAATATTCTGTCTTATCCAGTGCAAGGCAATCGAGCCCAAAAGTGTATCAGTTGGATCTTGTTTCAACTATGTTCCAATCCAAAGCGTTTCGCCACAGGTGATTCGGGGGGGGGAAACGCTGCCTATACCTACAATGGGCTGCCACCCAAATGGCACTGAGGTGTGATTCTGGACAGCATGCCGCAGATTCCTGCTGCATGCACCCGAATCCTTACAGCCGTGCATGGCACAGCTTAGCGATTCGGGCTGCGTCTTCGCAGCATGACGGGAGCTGTGGCCTAATCAGAAACGGCCGCAGCTCGTAGTGGAAACTGGCCCTTGCTCCAAGTAACTCATCAGGTTTCTGCTATTGAATGAAATAAATAGGATTAATTGCTTGGCATCTCTCACTAAAAACAAAACAAAAAAACTTACACTATGTACAGTCTAGTCATGAAATAGGTCACAGAGATCTTGCAGTATAATGTCACCTCAACTAAGTTGTAACAGATATTTGTAGTAACTACACAACAAGTAAAATTCAAAGAAAAAAAGCAGTAGCTACTGGTTCTAGAGATATTATCGCTAGTACACATTACTTACATGACACAGTCTAATTGGAAAACTGCAATATACTGTTTACTTAACAGAAGATTTGACTTTGAACAGTTTAAGTTGAATGACTGGACCTTATTTTTCACCTGTTACAGGGCCAGAGATAGCACACATGCTAACAAGAGGAACCTCTACGCAGTGTGTGTGACTACGCAAGAGACTTTAGTCATGTAACGAAGACCCCGGCATTAGCTGTAAGGTAGCGTGGTTCCTGCATGATTGATGTGAAAGAATGAATTTCCATGAGAATTTGCATGCCAGTGCACAGAGTGATTACTAATTTTGCTGTCTTATGTGCCACACCCCCTTTGGCACCTTCCTAATACATATTCAAGTGTCCTAGCTCAAGGTGAGGAGCATGGAGTTTGTGGGCCAGATTTATCAACGCATTACGGACAGTTTTTTCTTCTAAAACTGTTCTAACCAGCAGAAGAACAGTTCTGCATGATAGTAAGAAACGTCCCAAAGCCTGTGTAATAGCGGCAGTTCAGCATGGATTTCTAGAGCTACACTACAGTTAAGTGCAAATCCATTCCTTAACTGCTGCAGACTAAGAAGTGCTCATTAGCATTTCTACAGTGTAGGCTAGATGTGATTTGTGAAGGGCTCCTCCCCCCTCACTCAGAGCTTGCTGACAGCAGGTTTGTTTGTTACCTCAGCAACAGCAATTCCCCTCACACACAGCACTGCCTGAGAGATCTTCCTAGCTCCTTCTATTCCTTACAGTTTAAGAAGGAATCTGCACTATCTAATGATTTCTTAGGATGTTTGAGCCAGTTCTGCACGGATTTCTAAAAACCTACTAATATTTTGTCTCAGACACTCTTGATAAATCTGGCCCACATGTTCTTATTTTTCACCTTTCCTCCAGTCCTACTATTGTGAACACTTTGACAGGTAATCTGCAACAACTGTTCTGCTTTAAGAAAAGGTAATGCTCGTGTGACCAAATTTACCCACAATGCCTTTACTGTGTAAGATTGCACTAGAAACTATTATGATTTACTTGTTAGGTAGAAGAAAAACAAGAAAACAACTGTGAACTTCTGAAAGAGAAAGTGCTGGCAGGTGGAAAATGCTCTGTAGTAACAAAGAGTAAAACTTGTATCCTAGGCTGGAGGGGGCATATTAATTCTTAGGCAGCGGTAAAAGGTTAGGGTGCCCATCAATGATACAATCTTGAATGTACAATTTTGCCAAATCTATGTAGTATAGGGGTAAACTGAGTAAATATACTTTGAAGGTAGTCCATCATATGAAAAAAAAAAAAAGTGGTAAGATCGTAGAATCGTTTTTTTTTACTTGATATGGCAACAAATATTTTAAAATGAATTAGTACTTATGTTTTTAATAACAGTCATGTCTGCATTATTACTATGACTATGATTTGTGTGCGGTATAAAGCTACTAATTTGTTGATAATTTACTACTATACTAGATCTTGAATATTTTTATTTTTTTTAAATAAAACATATCAAACTATATGACGATAATAGGATAATAAGAGTTTTTTTTCCCCTAAATATTTGTTTCTGTTCTGTAAATTATCTGTTAACATATTGACAAGATTACTTCTGTGGAAAGACTTCCAGTAACTATTTTGCTAAAACTTGCATAGATTTTCCTGACATCACCTGACTAGTTGCAATGTGAACAATGTTTTATTGCTTTGGCTAATACTACCCAGGAGCCAACATATGTTTGAGGTGCAGTGAATACAAAACTGTAGCAGAAGGGGATAGCTTACCTGTGTCACCGCCTTTCACCGATGCACTGCGCGCAGTTCTCCATCTTGCTGACACTTCCACCTTCACAACCCGAAGTTCGGATTTGAGGACGGAAGTGTCAAAAAACAAAGAAATGGAGATCAGCCAAGGTGACATAAGTAATTCCCTTCTGCCATTTACCGTACCCCAGCACACATTGGGACAGCTTTGTATTTGGCAAAACTGTTCCCGCTCATCCCTGGCAGTGAACACCTGGGAGGACGAACATACATGTGCAGAGAATTCTTGGATTTTCTCAATGGTCGCGCATGCATGCTTTATATGACTAAGCTGTGAAATCACTACACATCTACCCTGGAACTTGACTGCAAATGGCTCTGGTTGCAGGCACTGTTCAAACACTGGGCCTGATGCACAAGCCAACCTATGGAAATATTGCTGTGTGCAGGTAACGCATGGCCATATTACAAATGCTAATGAAAGCAGAGTACAGAGCATTGTGTAATTGTTGCGTCCCACTGTACATGGGGAACTTGTAAGCAAGTAACATAATGCGCATTTGCATGACTACACCATAGGCAGAGCAGTTTTACCATAGGTTTCTGCATCAGACCCAATTGTATTTAAACTACATGTAAGTACAGTAAGCCAAGACACCACACAAGGCACCAAAATTGGTCTAGCAAATTTCTGTTTGTAAAACCTGAAAGGAAAAGACCCATACTGGTGGTGAAACAATCTCTTTCTATATATGGTTTTAGATCACAGAAATACACAGTTCAATAGTGTACTGCCCTGTAAATCCTATTAACATGTGTATTTACATTCCACTGTTACTCATACTCTGGGGCAGATAATCAGTTTATATGAATACTGCCCATTTCTAAATAAAACCTAGTGACATCCAGACAACTCTGCAGAATGAAGCAGTATGTGCCTAATGCTGGGCATACACGGTGCAATTCTGCGCCGGAATCGAGCCGCTGGCTCGATTCCGGCACGTCACCGCTCGTCCGCGGGGATCGATTCCCGCTCGTCCCCGCAGGGATTCCTCATCAGCGCTTTGTTTGTTTTATTGTCCGCCCGCGGGGATCGAGCGCGGAATCGATCCGCCGCGGTGATCGGACAGGTTAGATATTATCAATCGAGCCATCAGCGGCGGATAAGAACTATCTAGCCGTGTATGCCCAGCATTAGGCTGTAGTGCTTCAATCAAAGTGGAGAGGCAGACTGAACCCTTTGTAAGAATGCTGCTTCTACTGCTAGCTGGTGACAGGTTAACCTGGGTTTAAAATTAAGTAAACTGTCAACACACATAACCTTCAGATAGCCATAGGTGCTGACATGCTTGCTCTTGTATCCTCCTAAGCATGTGGTCACATGCATGCTCTCGTATCCTCCAAAGCACATGGTCACATGCATGCTCTGGTATTCCCCAAAGCACGTGGTCACATGCATGCTCTGGTATTCTCCAAAGCACGTGGTCACATGCATGCTCTTGTATCCTCCAAAGTACATGGTCACATGCATGCTCTCGTATTCTCCAAAGCACGTGGTCACATGCATGCTCTCGTATCCTCCAAAGCACGTGGTCACATGCATGCTCTCGTATCCTCCAAAGCACGTGGTCACATGCATGCTCTCGTATCCTCCAAAGCACGTGGTCACATGCATGCTCTCGTATCCTCCAAAGCACGTGGTCACATGCATGCTCTCGTATTCTCCAAAGCACGTGGTCACATGCATGCTCTCGTATCCTCCAAAGTACATGGTCACATGCATGCTCTGGTATTCCCCAAAGCACGTGGTCACATGCATGCTCTGGTATTCTCCAAAGCACGTGGTCACATGCATGCTCTTGTATCCTCCAAAGTACATGGTCACATGCATGCTCTCGTATTCTCCAAAGCACGTGGTCACATGCATGCTCTCGTATCCTCCAAAGCACGTGGTCACATGCATGCTCTCGTATTCTCCAAAGCACGTGGTCACATGCATGCTCTCGTATCCTCCAAAGCACGTGGTCACATGCATGCTCTCGTATTCTCCAAAGCACGTGGTCACATGCATGCTCTCCTGTCCTTCAAACCTGGTGGAACAGACCCTACCCCAAAAATAAACTCTTGCTTAGCTGAGCTTCAGGCATGGATGAATGATAACTGGTTGAAACTGAATGCTGACAAAACTGAGGTCCTGTTTGTCCAAAGCCAGTGCTCGCCATCAAAACAGCTCTATCCTAAAGCAACACCAATCAGGATTGGGAATTCAGACATAAACAGCTCCAACCTTGTGCGCAGCCTTGGCGTACTAATCGATGGGGAATTGAGTTTCAGAAACCAAATTTCATCTGTAGTTAAATCTTCCTTCTTTCATCTGAAGAACATTGCAAAGATTAAACATCTGATTCCCCCAGAGGATCTTCAAACCCTAGTCCATGCCTTCATCACATCATGGCTGGACTACTGCAATGCCCTTTATGCTGGCCTCCCCAAAAAAGACTTGCGTCGCCTGCAATTAGTGCAGAATGCTGCTGCCAGATTGCTAACAAACCAGCCTCGCCACTGTCACATTACACCGATCCTTCGCTCACTGCACTGGCTACCAGTAGAATGGAGAATACTCTTCAAGATTGGACTGCTGACATTCAAATCCCTGCACAATCTGGGCCCTGGATACATGAAGGACTTGCTGAAGCTGCACCACACCTCTCACAACCTCAGATCAGCAAGATCCATAAACTTGGTCACTCCCAGAGTGCACCTCAAAAAATCTGGAGACAGAGCCTTCTGTCATGCTGCCCCTACTCTTTGGAACTCCCTACCACACCCAGTAAAGACAGCACCATCCCTGGAGCTATTCAAATCCAGACTGAAAAGCCACCTGTTTAGCCTGGCATTTCCAGATTTATAAAATTCTTCCCCTGTACCACGATGGTCGGAGCCATGCTTATGCGCTTTGAGTCCCACGGGAGAAAAGCGCTTTACAAATGTTATTTGTTGTTGTTGTTGTTGTTGTTGTATTCTCCAAAGCACGTGGTCACATGCATGCTCTCGTATTCTCCAAAGCACGTGGTCACATGCATGCTCTCGTATTCTCCAAAGCACGTGGCAACATGCATGCTCTCACGTTCTCCAAAGCACGTGGTCACATGCATGCCCTCACATTCTCCAAATCACATGGCCACATGCATGCCCTCACATTCTCCAAAGCACGTGGCCACATGCATGCCCTCACATTCTCCAAAGCACGTGGCCACATGCATGCCCTCACATTCTCCAAATCACATGGCCACATGCATGCCCTCACATTCTCCAAATCACATGGCCACATGCATGCCCTCACATTCTCCAAAGCACGTGGCCACATGCATGCCCTCACATTCTCCAAAGCACGTGGCCACAATTGAGATAGGAAATGTTTGGGAAGTGCTGCTAAGTACTGGTGTATACATTTTAATTCTTATGTCTATGTTTACTGTTATCTAATTCCTTTCACACTTTTCTGACATCTGAAGGCAGAGTGAACTATGAGGGGAGGGGGAATTCCCTCACACTTCATCTGTTAATCCTGTGTGTGTGTGTGTAAGAGAAAGCTCTGCCTGTCTCTGAGTTCTCTGCAGAGAGCAAAGGAAATTTATCTTATGTGCAACGTAAAGATTTGTAATTGTGTGTGTCAAATATGACACCTGACAGGCTTTTCAATAAAACTCTGCTTCAATATTACACTGTACTTAGCATGTCAGACTGCAGAGATTCATACCTTTGCAAATGAGACATTCCAAACGTAGCTAAAATCTACACACAGTGAATTACAGCTTTTGCCTCTGATATTTAACATGAAAAGTAGGAAAATGTTTACACAGCTACATAGACATTATTTGTACATTGTAATTTTAGAACACTTGCTTTGATAGTGTTCCTTTAAGAAGGGGCATTTGGCTTATCTACAGTGCTTGTTCACATAAGTCATACTGTGGTATTGGTCATGTGATAGAGAACCAATGTTCCGCCAGACTGTCAGCATTCCTGCCTGATGTGTCTTCTGATACTGGCTCCCTAAGCCACAACACCTTTTTTTCCAGACTTTTTTCGCCGCAAGCGATATTTTTCATGATATTGCGTAATGCTGGTAATACACCATACATTTTTTCAGCAGATAGATGGTTTAATAGATCATTTCCAACACGTCCGATCTTATTTTCGATCGTTTTCTCATAGAAGTGAATGGAAATTGAAAAGAAATCGATCGGAAAATCAATCGAAAATAAGATCGGACAGTAAATCGACTGAAAACTCTCATCGTGTATTACCAGCATAACATCATTTAACTCAGGGAGACTACTGATAGTAAATCCTACGCCGCACTTGTGGCTGTCTAACTCTGATGCGGCGTAGGATTTACGTCACCTGCTGCTTCCGCTCCCAACGTGATCGTGCGCACCCCAGAGGGGAAATTAAGCTGTCATATGACAGCTGACATCTCCCGTCAGTGATCAGGAGCCATCGCGATTGGCTCCTGATCACTACGATCAGCGGGCGATCGTAGTGATCACTATTGTACAGCGGCGGTAGGAGGGGAAGGAGAAGACAGGATTCACCTTCCTGACGTTCCCCCGGCGATCGTTGCATGCCTCCGCTCTGCCCGGGATCTCTGCTTGCTCTGACTTAAGTGTTGGGTCCCGGCTTGATGACATCATAAAGCCGAGACCTGGTACTTAGCGTCAGTGCGAGCAGGGATGCCGGCCAGAGCGGAGGGGGCTAGAGCTGCTCGTCGCAGGACCCAGGAAGGTGAGTAAAGGCTGCTGGCTATGCAGGGGACACCAATGGGGACACTATCTGTACTGGGGATCTGGCTGCCTGACCCCCCAAAACACCCCCCTCCCCCGCAGATAAAATGCCCTGGTCCTTAAGAGGGGGGTGGGGGGGGGGGGTAGGAAGCCAGTCCCCAGAGGGTCAATGGAAATTTGTTAAACTATGCTTCATGACAAAGGCCACCCATGGCGATCATTCATTCCTAAACTACCACCATGTCATTTCACAGAGAATCGTTCTTATCCCCATTGGCTCACGGAAATGTACTGCGTTTGTGTAAACACGGTTGCCAACACTCACAGATTTGGCCAGATGGATCGGGGAATGATTGTTTACTGGCAGAGATCCCCGATCCATCCGGATACATAGCTTAAGATGCTCTACCTGCATCGGTAAAGACCATGTAACCCAGAGGTGCCCACACTTTTTCGGCCTGTGAGCTACTTTTAAAAATTAGCAAGTCAAAGTGATCTACCTATGTACAATTTTAGGAGCACACCTGTATATACAGAATGGAAAATATAGTGGGGTCAGGATCTACCATGAAGGCCTTTGCAATCTACCAGTAGATCACGATCTACCTAATGGGCACCCCTGATGTAACCCAATACCAAATCATTGGTTGCTTTTATGTGCATTCACAATCACTTTTATCACACAGAACACTAACGATTTTCCTTAACTATATTTTGGCATAGTTAGTGTTTGCAATGTATCTTGCGCTGACTGAATATAAAGATGGGAAAATAAGCATAGTTCAGATTCCCACCTTGATAGTTTCCATGGGACACACCACCACAACAGCTTCGGCCACACCAGCACCCAGTCCACATACTACACTGCGTGTACTGTTCAGTTTCCCATCAGCATCCCGCATCTGATTACTGAGGAACTCAAACATCCCAAATCTGTGGAAGGAGGCAAGGCTTTCAGGAACACACCATTGCAAAAATCTCACTGCTAAGAAGGAAAGCTGCAGCTGGGAAAATGTATACAACAAAATGGAGGACAGGGAGCCAGTAGAAGTGAGCCAAAATACACAGCAGGAGGCAGAAGTATGAAAATGGAGAATTGTGAAGCATTAGAGAAGCCTATGGTAACTGGCCAGTGTGATTACCTTACTGCTGCCTTTGGAATGGAACCATACAGCAGAGAGCTGAGCCCCCGGTATAGACCCTTTATGCCATGACCCTGCACTGTCTGCTTCACACAGTCACCTGGAGAAGAACAACAGGGAAAAGAACTACTGTTAGCACAGATGAAAGTTTTTTTTCTCTCCAATATTTTACAAGCACCCCAATACTAAACACACCCGACACACCCAGCCTCACGTCATTACTCACCTATTCCCCGGTATCTTGGCGGGTTTGCCTTCTCATCCAGCTGTAGCTGCGTCTTTACATACTCTGTGGGAAATGTAATGCAGATCTCTATACCCCCTGCGATACCGCCTGTGAGGATAAAGAAAATATACAACGATAAGATGCAATACAATGAGAGAACAAAGTCTTTAAGTGTGTACACACACGCAGGAATATTTTCACCCTTAGGGATTGGGACTTGATGCTTTGGGGAATAGGGTCAGGGCAAAGTGCTGGAGGGGGGGAGGAGGGATGACGCACAGAGCACAGTGGAGCGGCTTCAAGCAGAAGAGGCCAGGAGGAGAACAATGCCTTCAGCCAAGATTATCCTTCACTCTGTATCTCTCAGCAACACATTCTAGATTCTCAGCAGAGATGGCCCCAACCAGCCATGTACCTCCTAACATGGATACAAGGCTTTAAAGGAAACCTGAGACGTAAAGAGATAAAAGTTTTATACATACCTGGGGCTTCCTCCAGCCCCCTCCGCACCTATTGCTCCCACCCAGTCTTACTCCGCCTCCTCCTTTGCCCGGGAGAAGCCCCATTAGTTTGGGCAGTTGGGGCACACTTCCCAAGCTTGGCCCGGTCGCATGCCCATGGCCGGGAGCGCTCTGTGTCTGCGCAATACTGCTGTGCAGGCGCAGAATGCTGCCAGCCACGGAAGCAAGACAGGGGTGCACATGCTTGCGAACTGCGCACTTGGCCAAGCTAACAGGGCAATTGCCAGGCGAACAAGGAGGCGGAGGAAGACTGGGTGGGAGCGATCGGTGCGGAGGGGGCTGGAGGAAGCCCCAGGTATGTATAAAACTTTTAATCTCTTTACGTCTGAAGTACATTTTAATAAAGGTACACATGCTGGATTAAACTTGGCCAAGGCAGCGGTTAAGGAATTCTCCAACATTGCCTGACAATCTGGCATGCTGGAACTTTAGTGACACTGAAACACACGCCCGTCCCTCCTTACTCCACCTGCTGAGAGCCACTCTGTCATGTGTAGCACGTCGTCCCTCCTACCCTACTATCATATAGTGACACAAGGCGATTGTTTATGGGTTGGGGAGATTCTCTGTGCTCTCTCAGCTTATGAGGAAGACATGTTTTGACTACACTGGAGGTTTACATGCATTCAGTGATGAACTACGGAGGAAGAGATAAAGAGGGCTTAAAATCCAAATACCACTACCATTTTCTTTTTCTATATAATTTTTTTCCAATAATCAATTCTTATTGAAATTCTTTTGGTTCGTTTTTTGTAAACAAGCCACAAAGTACATAAATAAACAAGTGAGTATAGGAAAAAAAAAATTGTCTTAAAGAGAACCCGAGGTAGATTTGTGACATCAATATTAGGACACAGAGGCACATTCTACATACAATCACCAGCCTCTGTGTCTTTACAGTGTGCCTCTAGCGCCCCCTCCCCCCCCATGCTCTGCTGTCCCCCATTATAAAAACCGCCAGGCTAGCGACACGCAGATTGTCCCTAGTCTGCTGCTTACCTTCTGGTTGCCACTCACTGCTGCTCCTCCGCCTCTTGTATAGCGCAGCTCCCCGCCTGTGTCCCTTCCCTCCCAGCCTCTGTAAGCTGATTGGAGGAAGCTTACGGAGGTTGATTTTAAACTTAGATAGGGTGGGGACCCCGAGAGGAGGCTGCACGAGCCGTCCCTGCTAACATGCTCTGCAACATGGAACAGATGTCTCTCTCTCTCTCTTGAGAGAGACATCTGTTCCACGCTGCAGGCCATGTTAGCAGGGACGGCTCGTGCAGCCTTCTCTCGGGGTCCCCACCCTAAGTTTAAAATCACCCAACATTATGGGAACATGCTAGCAACGTTGACTTGGGAGCAGCAGGCCATATAAAGGGGAAGGGGTGCGGTGTGGGCGGCGCCCCAGGATATTGGGAATTCCAGACTATGGGCTTGATTCACTAAACTGTGATAACTCATATCACGGCCATTTTTGCATTTGCACGCAATCGCGAATTTGCACGTGCAATCGTGAATTTGAGCGCAATCGCGAATTTTCCAGCAAAAACATCCGCAGTTTTGCACGTAAATTTGTGATTGTGCGTGCAAATTCGCGACCGTGATATGAGTTATCACGGTTTAGTGAATCAAGCCCTATAAGCAAGCAGTTCAATGCACCACCACTAGCATATTCTAAAGACATTCAGACATCTCTGTTTTTAGGATGTAGGGAATAAGTGAAGCACACACAAACTTCATGCAGTTAAAGCAAGAAGTTTTAAGTCAAGATATTAGCTTTTATTGGCTAACTTAAAAGAACGACAGTAAGCTTTCGGCTGGGCAGGTTTCAGACTTCAATTCTGTTTCAGGAACAGGACTGAAGTCTGATGAAAGCTGCCCAGCCGAAAGCTTACTGTCATTCTATTAAGTTAGCCAATAAATGCCATCATCCTGACTCAAAACGTCTTGCTTCTGCTTATGGCTAACATGGTACAATACTCTACTGCTACTTCATACAGTTTGTGTCCTTAGAAGGGGTGGAATTGAAGACCCAAGAGCTACAATGCTGTGGCGCTAATCACTAAAGCTATGGGCCACTTTACATTTTCCTTGTCCAAAATGGTAATTCCTGATCATTTTGGCTGAGATTTGTAGGAACTGTGTACAGGTGCCCCCAGATGTTCATTCGGGTTCCTACAAGCTGGAAACACAGGTATACCGATCCCTAAGCCCAGGGAGGATTTTCGTTGGTTCACTGAGTGGAGAATTTAGATTGGTCCACCACTCAGTGAACCAATGAAAATCCTCTTTGGGCTTAGGGATCGGTATACCTGTGTTTCCAGCTTGCAGGAACCCGAATGAACACCTAGGGGCACCTGTACATCACTCCAAGTCTATTGCAACCAATGGGAGCCTGAGATGCTTCTGCTGGGGCCTCAGGATACCAGCGTTTACAACACGCCGGAACCCATAAATACAGCGCCAGTTGAGAACGTGAATGTGTTGTGCGGGTAGCAAATGGAATGGATGAAAAACTTGACGCACAATGCAAGAAACTGACCAATTTAAATGGAAAACTGAACAGTTTTTCATCGGGTATGGTTAGAATCCAGCTTAAATGTTTGGGCTGATCATCATGTGATGGTTTTCAGCATTGAAGATTATGTTTTTACTGAAGGTAAGCTGTTCATGTTTCACTCAGCATGTAATTGTGTAGCTTCCTCCCAAAAGAATACGCATGACTCAGCACATCTGAGATACTGGATTCTCATTGGCAGATGCAGACAACACCCCTCTTTCCACTCAGCAACAGAGTGGAGGCAGAGTTGTTCAGTGTGACTGGCTGCAAACCTAATCAGAATCCACTTGTGTGCTTATCTAGAATCTCAATACAAACTGGTGCTGAACAATGTTATCTAGACGGTTTTACATTTGCATTTAAGAAATTGATGTATATTAATTGGTAGCAAAACAAAACCACTAGTTACTGTTCACAAAAGCTTCATTGTAATAACATAACATACAGACCTTTCTTTTTTCTGGTTTCAATCTCCAAACAGTATCAGTATGAAAGGAAATATTTACTGGCAGATGCCATGCAGCTGTAACAATGTGAAACAATAGTTTTTGTCCCACCTTTCATTTACTGCTGATATTTTGCAGTGGGAATGTACACATACCAAAAGACAAAAGATTTCAGGAAGGCCTAGAACCTACTAGCGGTGTTTTTTATGCCTTTTTTGGATGCTTGTGATTTGAAAAACGGTTGCTTATATGATGCTATTTGTGTGATCCCACTTGAGGGATGCAATGAAAAACAAACAAAAAAAAAAACACACAAAAAAAAAAAAAAAACAACACACAGCCTTACATTAGCAAGAACTTTATAAATCACGGGCGCTTGGAAAGCACTGCTAGTGGTTTCCAGGCTTAAGGGGTCAAACCTACTAGCAGCCTTTTCTAGTGATTTGAAAAAGCTCTTACTAATGCAATGCTATGGGGGATTTTTATAAAATCATATCTCTCAAGTGGGATCACACACACAGCATTACTTTAGCAAGGGCTTTGCAAATCACAAGCGCTTTGTAACGCACTAGGGGGTCCAGGCCTAAGGGCCCATTTGCAGTAGAGCTAAAAGCAGGCCAAATCTGCACAGATTCCGCAAGCATTTTCCTGCAGTCGAGTCAGGTGGGGAAATGCTGCCTATACATTCAATTGTTTGCCGTTTAAATTGCACTGTGGTCCAATGTTGGATGGTATGTTGAAGATTTCTGCAGCTTGCACTCTATAGCTGTGCAAACCACCGCTAATCGATCTGGAAGCACGCTTGCATCACTCCAAGTACCGCCTTATGTCCTGCAGGACACACAATGGCTAGTGGAAACTGGCCCTATCTTTTTTAATTTTACACTAAAGTATTGTACACACGTATGAGAACTGTTGCCTGGCAGAACCGGAGGATCAGTGTGGCACATAACAGTGTGGGTGGGTCGCGGGGGGGGCACTGTACACTATAGATTCTAAGCAGATGCGACCCCGACCAGCTGTCTTGGCTGAGAACCATCATCTAGTATACAAAACCTTAGCTATGTACACACTTCAGACTTGTTGCACAAAATGATCTTTTCACAATAGTTTCAGATGACTGTTTTCTAGCATTCGATGTACAGACAGGTCTTCTTGGGCTCTGCTGAGCAGGATATACTGACGTCAGGCAACATTTATACAGATTGCACAGACATGTCTGACTGTCAGTATTGGGTGGCACTTTGTACAGATGTTCCTGGACTGTCGCCTGATTTCATAGTTGGACCAGAGAACAGTCATATTTGCCCAATCACTCATTTACATTGGCAGTCATGCCCAACAAGCTGAATGAGCTGAATTGGAATCCCATAGAGTAAGCACTAGTGTATTTCCTTTAGAGGAGGGTCTCCTGTCCCTCTCTTACCTGCCAGGGCTGTATTTAAAGTGGATCAGAGATGAACTTTTACTCATTGCATAGTTGTGTTCCTTTCCTATTGTTTATAGGGCATACCTCAAGCCAAATACTTTTTTGTTTTTGTTTTAATACCCTTATTCCCTATAAACTAAATTAGCCTCACCCACAGGTTTTCAGAGAGCCAAGGCATTTTCAGACAGTAGCAAGGGCTCATGGGAGCTCAGTCTGGGCAGGAGGAGGGAGGATTAGGTTTTTTTCACAGGCTGAGTGCTCAAGATGCAGATAAGCTTGCCTGTTTGTAATGTTTACAAACAACATGGCTGCTGTCATTGTATCACAGGAAGAAATCATAATATTCTATTGAAGCTGTTTGCAGCTAGATTTGCTGTGTAAACTATCTAAACTTTAGATAAGATATATGGACAAGTTACTTGTTATAGTTAGTTTTTCATCTCGGATCCACTTTAACATTACATAAGGGTGGTGGCGACACTGGTAGGACATCAAGATGGCTGCAAATAGCACACATTTTTGTTTAAATTAAATCTCTACATTTAAAACGTACAGATGCTAAACATTTATTCTCAAATAGTGTAACTGGGGAAGGTGGTACATACCGGTATATTCTGCAGAAAACATTGTAAGAGGTGAGCTATAGCATATCCTAGCGTGGTTTCTATCATTGGAGGCTCAGAGAAGAACCTTCTTACAGGAAGTGACATCATGTCACAGGAAAGTTATTTAATTACCTTTTTTCTGCACGCTCTGCATTAAGCTGATACATTAACATTCCACTATCCTCACACTGGATAGTACATCAATAGTTCAAGAACTTGACTGATCTGATGCGGTTATAAACATACATAGTCCAGTCTCTGGTTGGCACTCCTGGTACTCTGCCAACTTCCTCCCTGCATTTGTGCAAATACACTGATCAATTTCTCTTTTTAAAAAAAACAACAAACGTCCCTATAAGGGAGGTTTGTAATGGTGTGTGCCGCTGGGGGTGCGGAGGTTGAGGGAACACCATTACTTACCTTCAGAAGCTGCTTCTCTGGCCCATACGAAATGTGCCATCTTCTGAAGCCTTCTGCAGCTTCTGCCGGCATTTGTAATTCCCGGCGGGGGTCACACGTACCACGATGCATGTCAGGAGATGTGAGTACAGTGCTGGACTTGCATCTCCTGGCATGCATCACACTGCGCGACCCCAGCAGTCCATACTCGGACTGTCGCCCTGCAAAGATCAGGACTCAACCACTTAGATGACAGCTCGAGGCCAAGGCTGTACTGAAGCGTCACTAGCCTGTGTGCTAGCAACACTCTATTGCTATGCTATGCTATGAGGACAGCAAACAGAGCAAGTAGGTCGAGTGAGAGAACAATGCTCTCAGCTGATTTGATTCTCCAGGCAGATCTCTCTCTGAGGCACCAAGGGGGAACAGGGGCATTTGTACATATCAGATTTTTGACAAAGGCTCCCCCCATGAGCTACCTTAGCCCTGAACCATTTAGCATGTGTACAAGGCTCCACCCTACCATGGGCATTGAAAGGCAATGTAGCATTATTATTTTATATATTTATAAAGCACCAACATATTACGCAGGGCTGAATGAACAGAATGCTGTCTAGCAGGCAAGCCCGAGATTCTCCGAACCCTTCAGGTGACATTCTGTGACAAGGGCATGGTCCTTTCCCCAGGTTCAACTATTATATGCTTTTTAAACATTACTTTTGTGTATAACAATTCTGTATTACACACCGTGTTTATTTCTTATGTTGAACAGATTAACAGATGATGGTGGTATAAAAATCAAGAATAATTATTGTATTATTGATGAGGGACTATGAGGTTTGATCTAACACCCTTCAAAAAAAAAAAATTAAAAAAAAAAGGTGTGAAAACTTAACAGATTGCATAATATTTCACTCATAACAAAAAAAAAATCACATCTGCAGCATCTTTTGTAGTTCTCGATGTTCCTGTGGGCATCCCAAGTGTCTGGATGTTCACAATGTTGCCTCTTCTTGTTAAGTGCTATTAGGCCCTGGGGAAAAGCTACAGCTTTTAAGAATCTTATCCAAAATGAGGCAAGTTTTGTGCGGCCACAATGAGGATATAATCCAAAAAGCAAAAGGACCCCCGGGCTACTTCATGAAAGATGAGACGAGAACGGAGAAAGGGGAGGGAGTTAGAAGTACAAACATGCGCGGACAAATGTGCCTGCAAAATAGTCCTGAAAAACTCATAAAAACATCAAGCTATTTCACCAGAATTTTCTGACTGCCACCCTGAGACGCTGCAGACATAATGCTGACCAAACGCTGTAAACAGCCGCCCATATACACTGACTTCAACCATACCATATACTGTATTTATATACAGAAGATTTTCCTGCCATTTCCTCACCGCTAGGGAACTGATCACTCAGCTGGACGTGTGAATTGCTCTAAGGGCTCATTCAGACCGATGCCAAAATAGAGTCGCTTGGCAAGTGATTCTAAGTGTGATCCCAGCCAAGCCTCTGCACATTCTGGAGAAATGGCCTGAACACTGTGTGCCTGCAGTACAGTACAACTCTTCTGCCATTACTGATGTCACACAACACATTCTCATTCAGGCCACTGCTTCCAGACGGCAGCTTCTGTCAGACAAGTCCCCCCAACAAGATCTGATCAAAAGCTGACACACTACTATTATGTTACCATATAATGTCTACATGAACAGAATACACACAATGCAATTTTAATTTTAGACTGATCTCATTTGATAATTTCCAGCATGTTTGATCTGCTTCCAATCTACTGGACTGCAAAAAATTGATGAAAGGGAAATCCAGTGCTGGGCATACAACTGATTTAGTAAGTGATCGATATCTACCAGATATTTCTAAGTGCCCCATTAGAGGCTAGACCTCCCTCACCTGATATACAGTAAATACACACACACCTAAACATCAACTAAAGGGAGGCCTCCTTTTTAAATAGATTTTCATAAAAGTATGGTGAATACACACACACAAAAAATACTACCAGTTACATGGCTAGCATGCCAGTCTTTTGGCTTCAGTAATGAATACACACATGAAACAAGAATACAGCTAGCTTAATCTGCCAGAGGTCAGGACTCCTGATCTGCATACTTGTAGGCGGATGAGTCAGAAAATATAAGCAGATGGTAAATATAAAAAGGCTGCCAAGTAGTATTTTTGTTTTAAAGGACAACTGAACCAAGAGGGATATGGAGGGCTGTCATATTTATTGCTTTTTAAGCAATACCAGTTGCCTGGCTAGCCTGCTGATCCTCTGCCTCTAACATTTTTAGCCATAGACCCTGAACAAGCATGCAGCAGATCAGGTGATTCTGACATTAGCCACCTTCATATTCTTCTCACTTCAGTTGTCCTTTAAATTAAGTTAGCAATAGAGCCCTTCAAAATCCTACTTCAGCTTTCTTTTTAGAATAGGGCCTGTTGAGGCGTACGTATTGCTGACCCATCAGTAAGCTGGGCACCGGAAGAGCCGAATGATGGTTCTCCCAGCTGTCGCAAAACTCCCCGGCGGCGTTAAATACTATTCCCCCTGAGTTGTGGTAACTCGGAAGGAGATGTAATTTGGGGTCCGGCAACAGCCAGAACTCCTAACCCTTACACGCCCCGCGCAGCATTACAGCGCTGCTGTAGGGCACTTGTTTTCTGTGCTCGGCGTGAGCACCTAAACCACCTGTTTCGCAGTTACGTGCATTCCTCAGTATGCTGCAAGTGAGCCAGGACACAGATTAAATGGGTTGATTAAATTGCTAAAGCTGAAGAATATTGGGAACCAAATTTGACAGAGAGACCCCACTGTGGACCTTTAAACATTATAGAGACAGAACTGACACATTGGCTATCATTCATAAAAGTGTGGTCGGTAACAAAAATCCGTGCGGGAAAATACCGCTTTCGGTACTTTAGACTTCTGGGTGGTCATTCATAAAAATGTTGCCAGTTGTGATACAAGTGCAGTGATTTCCCGAAAAAGGATGTCGGTAGGCTTACGGAAACAGAGAAGCTGCCCGAGTCCCTCCGTGCGCTGCTCTCTCTGCTCCTGCTGCTTGGGAGGTCTGTCTCCATTCACTTAACCTCCCTGGCGGTAAGCCCGTGCTGAGCACGGGCTATGCCGCGCAGGAGGATTTCTCAGGCCCTGCTGGGCCGATTTGCCAATTTTTTTTTTTTTTGCAACACGCAGCTAGCACTTTGCTAGCTGCGTGTGCACTCCGATCGCCGCCGCTACCCACCGATTGCCCGCCACTCGATGCGCCGCACCCCCTCCCAGACCCCGTGCGCTGCCTGGCCAATCAGTGGCAGGCAGCACTGAGGGGTAGCTCGGAACTCCCAATGACGTCACGACGTGGACGACGCCATGGTGACGGGGGAAGCCTTCCAGGAAATCCTGGAGGCGATCGAAGAGGGTGTGGGGATGCCGCTGCACAGTGGCTATCATGTAGCGAGCCGTGGGATCGCTACATGATTTAAAAAAAAAATAAAAATTAAAAACTGCTCTGCTGCCCCCTGGCGGTTTTTAATAGACCGCCAGGGAGGTTAAATGTATTACGCATGCTTAACGCTACTTCCAAGGGAGCGGTATTCCCCGTCCGCATACCGCTTGCTTTAATCTTTATGAATTGACATTTTGTTACATTTAAGATAATCACTGCACAAGGCGGTAATTTATTGCTCTACTCGGGAATGTCAGCTTTTCATGTGGAAACAGCCTTTATGAATACACATTTTGCTAAGTGGTCGGTAAAGTCAGCTGTTTTCAGCATTTCCGCAAGCGAGAATGCTTTATGAATGATAGCCATTGTAATTATGTGTGAACATTTCTGCCACAATGAATTATACCGAACTAGCTACATTTTAACAAGGCTTCATTCCTGCTTGCAGAGATAACAGCTAGTCTGTACTGGTCCCCACATCTGACAGCACATGCTCCACACTGAAACACATTTCCTGCACACTGCTAGCTAATTATGGGAGAAGGACACAGTCTACTCCCAAGATAGCAGCATTCCTGGGTATTGTGGAGCTCCTGCCAGGCTTCTTGTTAATGAACAAAGAGCAGATGAGGTAGGTGCTAAGCTGCTGGGTGAACTTGTTGCACTGGCAGGCGACAGGCCTGCACCTAGTGTCACAAGAGGATTTTGTTTTGGCCCCTCTGTAATGAAATCGGAGCCATGCAGGAAGTAGCTGTAGTAAACAGACTTGTCATTTTGCTGCCACCAAAATCTCCTCGATGTGGAGGTGGAGAATGGGCTGAAATTCCAACAATGCACAATGGCTGGAACATTCTGTACAGCTGGATCAATGCACCATTCCTCTTTCTTTTGTATTTACTCCATGCCAAACTATACCCATGCTCAAAATACTGTATGCCATCACTGTAAAAAGACTGTATGGTGATGCGTACAAGATTGGTAAAATAAATGTGGAGGAAGGAAAGACGATATTAACCCCTTAGCCCAATCTCCCTGCCAAATTAAACACCTCCATAGTTTTTAACCCTTACCTACCTGCCTAACCATGCTTTTACTAATACAGAATTCGCTTTGCTACGCTGTCTTCAACTGAGTTGCTGCTTGCCCAACTTAAAGTGATATAAAACCCCGCATTTCTTCTTTGCTCTAAAAGATTATTTACAGTATATAATATACTACCACAATTTTTTTCATTTAAAGGAATCATCAGGCGAAACATAAAATCCCATTTACTTACCTGGGGCTTTCTCCAGCCCTTCGCAGCTGTTTGTCCCACGCAGACACGCGTTTGTCCCACGCGTTCTCTGCCGCCGGCCCGGGGTCCCCGCTGTCAATCAAGCCCATGTTGTCCGCGGCCTACTGCGCGGGTGCAGTAGTTCTGCACCTGCGCAGTAAGCCGTGGACAACGTGGTCTTGATTGACAGCGGCGCTTCACGCAGGCGCAGTAAGGATGACCTCGAGGTCGGCCTCTGCACCATGCGGGGACCCCGGGCCGGCGACGGAGGGTGGAGCTGTCTGTGTGCGACAGACAGCGGAATAATAATACCTATGCACAATGAATAATAATACCTATGCACAAAAGCAAATATGATAACTGTATGGGATATAAAAAAGTAGGAAAACATTTTTTTTAAATATGTCAGAGTTTAATACCACTTTAAATTTAACCCTAAGGTTCTTTTTACACTAGGGCCCATATGCAATTCATTTCCTCTCTAAGGGCCTCTTTTCCATGGGCAGTTGATAGAGTTTGAGAGGCATTTCACTGCCTAACAACTGCTTGCTGCTGCCTGGCAACTGCTTGCTGAGCACACAGTTTCAGGCCTAGTGCACACCGAGCGGTTTTGGTCGCGTTTTTAGAACCGCTTGCAGATGTGAAAATGCTTGGTTAATGTATTTTAATGGGCTGGTGCACACCAGAGCGGTAGGCGTTTTGCAGAAACGCATATTCCTGGGCTGCAGCATTTTTTGGATTTCTGAGGCGTTTGTGCCTCAATGTTAAGTATAGGAAAAACGCAAAATGCTTGGTAAAACGCCAGATCAGAGCGGTTTTCTAGGCGTTTTTGTTACAGTAGCTGTTCAGTAACAGCTTTACTGTAACCATATATGAAATCTGCTACACAAAAAACGCTACATAAAACCGCAAAACGCTAGCTTAAACGCTTCATAATAATAAGAAAACCGCTTCCAAAACTGCTAGCGTTTTGCAGATCTGCTAGCGGTTTTTGGTGTGCACTAGGCCTAACTGTTCGTGGAAAAGAGGCCTAAAGGATACCAGAGCCAAAGGACTCGTACAAAGTGAAGGTGCAGTGGGTAGGAGGGGTATAAGCAAATACTTACCACGCCTCCCGTTTACCTCCGTCACTCACCATTCTCTTACACTCAGTCCCGTTATCCTCAGCAACTCCAAATCCAAACATACTGTGGCGGCAGTATGTCTGTTCTGCTCCCCTGTGGCTGTGCAGTTATGTCACAGGACAGGCACGTGCTCGCTCCCCCTGCTCCTGCCTCCCGGCGCGCACGCTCCATTGTTGTGAGCATCACATGCTGCGTGGAGACGGGGAGGAGCAAACGCGTTCCTGTCCTGTGACTTCACCCTGCATACACCAAATCGAATCCTGCCAAGGTGGGACTCGATTGGTCCAATTTCAAGCTGTAAAATTTGCACACAGGATCGACATAATCCTGCATCAACTAGGAATTATTTGCATTTCACTTGACCATCCCTAATGAGGACCAACATTACCAGCCCCTGATTTATTACACCACATCTCATTGCTGTTGAAAAGAGATCCTGATGCACCCTATTATTTTGATACTATAAGGGTAGTTTCACACTGGCACGTTATGTAGCAACACAAGGAAGGGGAAAAGTCGCATTGGCCTCAATTCACTAAGCAGTTTAGACTAGTCTACAGATGTTTTTTAGTCTACTGATGATTTGGTGTAATGTTTTATGCTAAGTACACGCAATGCAGTTTTTTGGTCGATTTTCCATCCGATCGATTTCCGATTCGATTTTCCGATCGAATTCCGATTTGATTCGGTTATCTTTTCTTATCTATTTCCATTCACTTCCATGAGAAATTGATCAGAACAACAATTGAAAATAAGATCGAACATGTCAGAGATGATCTATCGAACCATCTATCTAACACAAAATTGTATGGTGTGTACCTAGCATTAAAGGTACATACACATCAGATTTGTGCAAACGACCCGTCGTTTGGACGTCAAATCGGGCGTGTGTACAGTCTGTCATTTGGCTGATAAGGCCGGGCTTGAGTGATCCCTGAGGGCATTCCTGTTCATGCTGTGGGGGTGGCTGCAGACATTGTAACTGCTGAGGCGGGGGCTATTATTGCTGTGTAGGTTGGAGTCTCAGTGGAGACACCCCTGCACCATGGAGGCACCAGGTTTAGTATATTTTTTCCCCCTGGTTTTAGTCCTCTAAACCTAGGTTCGTCTTTTGGTCCGGAGCGTCTTATGGTCCGAAAAATACAGTACATTATGTGCGTTTTACATGCGTTTTTAAAAACTATGCAGCAAGTTATGAGTTTTCAAAGACGCACAATGTAAAACGCATATATACGCATTTTTTACATGCAGCCCATTGACTTTCGATAGCGGTAAAAATGCTAGCATTTCCGTCTAGTGTGTTCCTAGCCTAAAGGTGCACGTTGTCTGGTACCACACAGCAGGCCTCGTGTTATTCCGACAGATTAGACTGTACCACACTCCTAACACTCCAATGTAAACATCCTATTACAATGTAATGCAGTTATATTGTCCATTGCAATAACAACATGTCTGAAAGTAACCTAAACTGTGGAGTTTTCATTTGCAAAACAGAAGCACTCATTGCACAATCCCTAACGCTGGGGAGAAACAGTACTTTTCTGTACCGTGTATCGAGCAGCTGATTCGGGCAGCTGACGAGCGGCAATCGCTCCATGCGGACGAGCGGCTGGGGTCGATCCGGCGGCTAATCGGCCGCCAGATCGACCCGTGTATTCCCAGCATAAGGCTACGTTCACAGTGGAACGTTATTGTCCTATGTTATATAACACGGGATATCACACTGCTGCAGTGCGTTACCTCTAAACGCAGAAGCTAACAGATACAGGGAAACATACTTTTCATTGCCTGTTTGCGCCACTGTATCTACTCTATGCAACGGTAACGCAGCATTAATGTGCATTACCACCTTTTTTATGCGTTGCTTTGTAATGCTGCGTTGTGACTTTATTGTCGCATCACAATGCAACGTCCCACTGTGATCCTAGCCTGAACTTGAAGACAGAGCTGAGGAAAGGTTGCCACTGCAATGTGTACACTTTAGTGAGCTGTGGGGAGAAGTGTGTAGTAATAGATTACTGTAGTTTAAAAATAATAAAGTGGAAAGACAACATAGCTATTACTGCGAATCCCCATAGAGAAACATTATGAGTTTTCAAGTGCATTTTCATATTGTGGAAAAGCGTGTCTGAATCTTGCACACGCCTAAATCAAGCAAAAAAAAAAATTAACTCATATTTGTTGCTGTAGAGCCATTACGATATAAAACAAACAACTGCATGTGACGGATAGTGCTGCAGTGTGATATGCACTAATGAGGAATCATGCTTAAGCTCCTATTCCTTTCAGTGGAAAATGCAGACGTTTCAGTGCTAATTAACCATAATAATCTTAAAAAAAGCTTATAAGTATACGCCTTGTTTACCATACCAACAGTGATGCGTATCCAGAAACGCACACACTACATTATTTGTTTTTTTGTTGCTAGTGCTCGTAATCATTTTTGTTACGAGTTTCAGGTTTTTTTTTTCCAAATGCCTTTTCATGTCATGTTCCCAAGCAAAGGGAATGCATCATCAGTGCACGTAGGTTAAAATGCAACGCAATGATTAACGCGAATGCTACAATGGATTTCAATGGAAAATTGTATGTAGATGTGATTTTCAAAACACACACACTAAAAACAGTGTGAAAGAGCCCTTCATGGGGAGACTAATATTCACATAAATTGCATAACAAATAAAGTATTCGTAAATTATATTTTAGATAGAAAGATTAGCAGGACAAATCCAATATTCATGTCACTGGTAAAAGTAAAACATCCCTGCATATCCATGTAGTTCATTTGTTAAAACACCAGTGAATGCTATTGCCTGTCAATTTAAATGAAGCAACACACTTATCTTCTCTGAGGCTAGTAAATCAGGCCGTAAGTGCTCTTCCAGTAAGTTATAGTGGATTGGAAGTGCTCATGTCCTTCACAGGGCAGTATGATGTATAGACACATGCTGATAATAAGTGCAGGTCGCACTAATTAGGCATTGCTGTCATCTAATGCTGGGAATACGTTACGTTTTCACGTTTGATTCTCCGCGCGATCTATTAGCCATTCTATTCTCTGCTCGATTCTCTTATCTTTTTTCCATTCACTTCTCAGAAATCGAGCAGAACAGAATCGAGCAGAGAATCGGACATGCCGGAATTTTATCATCGAAGGCATCTATCGGAACGATTCTTCGCGAAAAACTGAAAGTGTATTCCCAGCATACGGCCCATTGTGAGTTTACCCTCCATGGCAATTCTCCAGTAATAAGTAATCCGTACCACACGCAAGATTAAAAAGTCGGCTGGGATGGCAGATAACCACCACTGACAGTAGTATGTGTGTGTGTACAGCAGCCCCTCCCGCCTGCCAGTAATCCACCAGGCGGATCAATTTAGCTGAGCAATGGCCGATAGCTTTGTTCTCCCTGCTCGCCCCGCCCGCCGCATGATGTCACATCTTCACCACTCTGTTGTGCCCCTCCCTCCGCATTGCATCGTAAACCCTGCAGGCTATATGCATCTGTACGTGATGTCACCCAAGACACTGGATCCCGATGCCTGTTGGGTGACATCCATCTAACATGTGTATAGGCCTTTAAGAGGGTAAACAACAAAGAGCAACAACAACAACAAAAAAACAAAAAACAAAAAAAAAGGGAGCAACCAGCAGACACAGCTGGAGACACTTATCTCTGGGAAGTACAGACATCAGGCATGGTTAGCAAGCAAGCCTGCACTGCTGCTTCTATGTTTGTACCCAACACAGCATATCACTTATTCAGCCAACAATTCATCTAATATCCTGGTACACACCATGCAATTTACCATCAGACAGATAGGTCGAATCGATTATTTCCGACAAGTCCGATCTGATTTCCAATAGTTTTTCTGATCAATTCTATAAAACAAAAAATCAGATAAAGGATTGGAAATCAGATCAGACCTGTTCGAAATAATCGATTAGACCAGTCTGTCTCATAGGAAATTGCATGGTGTGTACGAGACATAAAGCTCTGCACAGACGCTCAGATTCTGTCACAATTTTGCAACATGCAGTGTACACAATAAAGCTTCTACTTCACTGCAGAGAAAAGTCACGCTGGCGGACAAGTGAGTGTAATGCTGGGAATACACCATGCGTTTTTTACCGCTCGATTACTCATAGAAGTGAATGGAAATTGATAAGAAAACACAAGAGAATTGAGCGGAAAAATTAATCGAGAATCCATCAAACAGTAGATCGTCCGAAAAAAAGCATTGTGTATTCCCAGCATAAGTTCCACTGCCCCTACGCCACACAGTGCAGTGTGTGGAGGAATTCAATCAGATAGCCTCTCTCTGATCAGATAATGATTTCAAGAGGGATCTATCAGTTGCATCACATCAACCAGAGCATGGCCAGTTGTAGGCCAGCTATCCAATGTCACTCTGCATATCATCACCTGTGATAAGCTGTAGTACACTACAGACAGTTCCTCCAGATGTCCTTTAGGGGGCTACCAAACACGATCCACAACTATCTCTCAATCTTGTACATGAAGAGGAAAAAAAACTCAATACTGGGCACATTGGTTACAAAAGACTTTTCATAACTCCATAATTCAACTGCACAGTTCCCTCTACACTACGTAGCTAAATATTTAAATAACAGTCTAGCGATATTTTGTTGCCACAGAATGGTAGATATTGCCATCTGATATTACTGCTGCTATATTTGTGACGAACCTTCTCAAAGATAATCAAATGTCTTCAGCGTGCTAATCACATGATTTTATTCACAAATACAAAGCTGCAGCAAACATTAGAAATTACCTCTGCCCTAAATTACTTTGTGGCCTCTTTCTACAATGAACCACTTGTACTTGTTTTGCAGCCTTTCTAGCAGCAGAGCAAAGGTGAAGGTTCAACTCACAAAGTGGACTGAAAGTAGCTAGTCAGCACATAAGCTAAAGAGGTGAGAGTTGTGAAACCACCTTACAGAGCAGCTGTAGGTCTTCAAAGGGGTAATAAGTCATGAAATGCAGTTATCATTTACATACTGACAAAGAAACAGATGGTGCCTTACACACACTGTACATGTAAGTCTGAGGACAATGCCATTCATCTGTGCAGGCTGGCCCAGTGATGTTTCCCAATGGGGTTGGGTCACGATCCCCAACGAGCAACATAAGTCAAAGGTGTGCAGGTTTTAGTATGAGGAGACTAAACAATCCGTTGTTTATATGCACCCATTGTCTCATACTGTATATTTACAGTGTATGTGTAAACTTTTCTCAATGATATCAGCCAGACAAACTGTCTTTTGAAGTCTGAAGACAAATAACACATCAAAGATCAAGGAAAAGGACAGCTCTCCCTGCCACTTTACCTTTCTAATGCTGGGAATACACAGCTCGATTTTGAATACATGGCTCGATAGATCATTTCCAACATTTCCGATCTCCCGTCCGATCATTTCGCTGCTCGATTCCAGTGTAAAGTGAATGGAAAAAGATAAGAAAAACGAGCAGAAGATAAGATAATTGACTGCGAAATGAGCAGCAAAATCGAGCCGTGTATGCCCAGCATAAAGGTGGCCATACACTTTTAGATTTGCAGCAGATTCGACCATCAGATAGATTTCTGTCAGATGCCTGCAAAGCCAAATCTGACAGGAATCTATCTGAAGTGTGCCACACACTAGGAACAGATTTCCAATAGATTTCAGAATTAAATCTATTGGAAATCTATTGGAAATCGATCTAAATGCATTATTGCACCATTAGATCCAATGCAACTCTATGGGCCATCGATGTGCTGCCAGCAGCAGATCGACTTAGATTTTCCATCCTGTCAGATAGATCAAATTGATAGAAATCAATCGCAAAATCGATTGATTAGCTGAATTTAAAGTATCAATTTCTGATCAATTCATTCTATAGAATCGATTGATCGCCAAAATCGACCAGTGTATGGGTCTCTTTAGATCCAGGGCAACTCTATGGGCCATCGATGTGCTGCCAGCAGCAGATTGACCTAGATTTTCCATCCTGTCAGATAGATCAAATCAATCTATTGGCTAATTTGATACAATCGATGGCTGAAATCAACCAGTGTATGGGCCCCTTTAGGCTCCATGAGCGTAGCAATTACCTCTGCCATGGCAGGGGGACCCAGAGGCTTTGGGGGCCCCTCCACCTCCCTCTCCACAACTGCAAGTGCAGCCAATTCTCTGCTGCCACTTGCCGTCACCCAATCCCGTGGTGTTAATTGCCAAAGGGGGCCTGTGGTACAGGTAAAGTGTCATACTACATGGAAGTGGTTAATCTGGCCAATCATTGGCCTATCAAAATTTCATGTGTGTGCCAGGCTTGAGGCTGGAAACACACTAGGCAGTGCAGGAAACGTAGCGTTTTGCTGCATATGCGTTTGTGTGTTTTGAGTACGTTTTCTGTGAGTTTGCGTTTCTGTTCCGCATATGCGTTTTTCTTGCATTTTAATGCATTTGTGCTTTGCATATATAAAATCACATATGCAGTTTTTTAATGCGTTTTAATCCCTAGGTAGTCAATCGGAAGCAGAAATACATCATTAAACTTTCCCGCTCCCCTAAAAAACGCATGTAAAAACACATGCAAAACGCATACAAAAGGCAACTAAAACGCAACACCTCTGTGTCACCATTGTATTTGTTTTTTATGTGCTTTTGAAAAAGATGCAACAAAACCAGCGTTTTTAAAAACGCACAATGCAGAATGCAAGTATATGTGTTTTTCATGTGGCCCATTGACTTGCATTATGTGCGTTTTCCGCAATGCTAGCATTTCTGCCAAGTGTGTTCCCTGTCTGGAAGGAAATGTAGGCGCGGGTGCCCACATTAACAGATAAAAATATCGTCTGTTACAGTGTTCTCCACAGAATTTTTTTTCAGCCGGGTGGCATGAAATAGTAGCCGGGTGGGGCGAGTATAAAATGCAGGGCAACTGTGCTTACAGCATAGGAGGAGGTAAGGAGGTGAGCTGATGACAGCCGGGTGGTCACCAAATCTAGCCGGGTGGAGCACCCGGCTAAAAGAGCCTGGGGAGAACACTGCTGTATAGTGCGTGCCAGCAGCGTCCCAAAACAATTTACTGTTGAAGCCACTGAACTTGGTGCCAAATTTCTCTGGCTAGCAGTGATGGATGGGAAAAAGCGTAAGATTGTGTAACACTGTAGCCAAACTCCGGGCTTTGGGGGAAGGTTAGTGTCATGGCTGATAATTAGGATATACTGTATTGTTCTCTGCATAATAAATATTTTTTATTTTAACCCGTATTTAATATTTTCTTGATAAAAAAAAAAAAAGGAAATTCAATAAATACAACCAACAAAAAACCTTGTTTTCCCTTTAAAAAAAAACTACAAATTTAACAGCAACATTTGTTGGATGCAGAACGCTGATTGATGCTTGCCAGACTGGACTGGAAATAACAAAGGTCTAATGTCTGCATCAGTCAACTACTGAATGATGAACATCTTTTACAGATTGAACAAATTTAATTGGTGCGGAAATGAATAGTGTATAGACAGCTTTTCAAAGGCAGCAAATGTAAAGAAATGGGAATTATGAGACCAATGTCTGGAAAAGCCTCCACAGGGAATCATTAACACGAGGGTAAGATCCTCAAGGTCACCATGGTGGCAAGTATACGCACTTTGCAAAACAATGATCATCGGTTTATAAATGCAACCAACAATATGCAACATTTTACACAGATAGAACTAATCCAAATTAAAGCAGTGAATATTTGCTAAATTGTGGTTTTATAAAGAGGATACTAAATCAATTATTTCTGATAGGTCCAATCTGATTTTCGTTTCTTTTTCTGATCGATTTTCTATAAAAGTGATTGGAAAATCAATCAGAAAAACGACTGGAAATCAGATCGGACCTGTCAGAAATAACCGATAGGTCAAATCGATCATTTCTAACAGATGTGTACCAGGCATTACACATCAGAATAAAAAAAAATGCCACTTGGTTAGTGGTGCTGATCCTTCCCATTCATACATGACATCTACAATAGATTTAGAAGCTGTGCAACAAGAATCAGCATCCTCTTATATTAGCAATCTAACTCATGGAAGGTAAGTGAATTAAAATCCATAATGGACGTTGCTGTGCTTTTACCTTTAATGGGATTATGACAAAAGCCATTCTGTATCAGAGACCTTACATAGTGTAGCCAGATGTGATGGCATCGTGATTTTCATGCAACAACAGTCAGCAGAAACATCTGCACTTTGGAAATGTTGTTCTTCTTTTAAAAATGATGTAAGCTCTGGGGCACACAGTACATGAACTTGTTATTTACCATGTTCCTGACCTTGTTATGCTGAATTTACATATACTGTAGTAGTCACTGAGCCTATTGACAGCTTGTCTGGTGAGCACAACAAGACAGACCAGATCAGCTCATTCATTCCCTTCCAGCAGCAGGCTGACATTCCTGCACAGGGCAGGCAAGGAAACAAGTTAGCAGATGTGGTCTCGTGTCTTGTTATGCATCAATCTCCATGCCCACCACACAGAGCATCTCTCATTACAGGCATCACGCTTCGGATCATGTGAAAGCAATCCTCTACTAATGCCCACAGTACCCATATCCCACCCACAGTACCCATAGCCCACTGCTAGACAACAAGTGTCCTCCGCAGCACGGGATGAAGTTGTCAGTGTTATACAATGATGTAATATGACGCTAAAGCCACAGTGCAGGTCACACAGTGGCGGCTGCTGTCACAACGCCGCGTGCAGGAGCCCCCGGGATGACAGTCACAAGGGCACGCGTCCCCTCTACACTTCCCCAAGTGCCACAACACATGCCGACACTTACCTGCGAGGATAGCTTTGCCCGGGTGAGTGAGCTTGGCTCCCCCGGCGGGAGCGGCGGTTGCCAACGAGCGCAGTCTGGCTGGCGGGGCAGAGAAGAGGTACGTACAGCCCGCAGGCACACGGGAGCTGGGCTTGGAGCACATGGCTGCAGCTGGGGATGACTGCACGGTCCGGGCTACACAGTACCGGGACAAGAGCCTGTCTGGTTCCGGCAGCCACCGTGTCCGGAATCCGGGGAGAGGGGTGGCGCCGCCGGTACTGCTTCCCACCCTGAACCGCGCCCCGTCCTGCGCGTACTAGTGTGGCAGCACCGCCCTGAGGGAGGCACCGTGTGACCCGCACAGCACAGGGAGGAGAGCGGGGATGGCGCAATGTGCGAGGCTAAACTCCACTGTGTACACAGCTCCATCCTCAGTCCTCAGCTGCATCTGCAGAAATGTCCCCAGAGACTTGCCCGCTGTCCTGTGACTATACTCACCATTGGTTCTCACACCGAGGTCCTGGTCCAAAAAGTGAAAAAGTTAGTTACTTAACTCTGGTCAAGTGGCTCCCCCGCCCCCTCTATTTCCCTTCACCCCTTCCATCCAGTGCTGGACCCCTCTGAAATTATTTAACAAGGGCTTGTCAAATAAGTTTGTGGCCAGGCTCCTGTCCAGCTGGGAATACGCTTGTTTTAGGGCCCGTTTCCACTAGACGTGTTGCGATGCGGAAACGAAACTGCAACCAATTCACTTCAATGGAGTAGTTTGCATTGATGTGAATATACCTACACGATCCAGCGTCATAAGACGCGGGGGAAATTATGGATAGCATGCTGCAGTTTGCTGCAGCACACATCCAAGTCCCCATAGCCGCCAACAGGAAGGCGCATGATGCTGCATCCAGTTAGGGCGGACAACCGGAAGTACCTGCGGAGGGATGTGAGGCGATGCGGCGATCGCTTTGCATCCTAAACGCTAGTGGAAACGGGCCCTGCATGCAATTTCCCGCAATGCGAATTCACACCGAATGCTTTCCTAAGGCGACACATGCATTTATGCGCAAGTCAGCAATTTTCTGGCCAAAATACGTTAAAAAATACTTGATTCCCCACTGCATAAAATCTAGACAGGCGTACAATTCCCATAGACTATCAGGTTCCGGCAGTCTATGGTGGCCGATGTGCACGAAATATGAGTACATAGACAGCAGCGCGATCGGGAAGACGAGGGTCCCAGCGAGAAGCAGTGTGCTGCGGGAGGGTTGGAGAAGCCTTTGGCTCATCCATATGTTTCCCTCTACTGAAGTATCTAACTTTAGCGGCAGTTTTACAGTGGTGTGAAAAACTATTTGCCCCCTTCCTGATTTCTTATTCTTTTGCATGTTTGTCACACTTAAATGTTTCTGCTCATCAAAAACCGTTAACTATTAGTCAATGATAACATAATTGAACACAAAATGCAGTTTTAAATGATGGTTTTTATTATTTAGTAAGAAAAAAAACCTCCAAATCTACATGGCCCTGTGTGAAAAAGTAATTGCCCCCCTTGTTAAAAAATAACTTAACTGTGGTTTATCACACCTGAGTTCAATTTCTGTAGTCATCCCCAGGCCTGATTACTGCCACACCTGTTTCAATCAAGAAATCACTTACATGGGAGCTATCTGACACAGAGAAGTAGACCAAAAGCACCTCAAAAGCTAGACATCACCAAGATCCAAAGAAATTCAGGAACAAATGAGAACAAAAGTACTGTAATTGAGATATATCAGTCTGGTAAAGGTTATAAAGCCATTTCTAAAGCTTTGGGACTCCAGCGAATCACAGTGAGAGCCATTATCCACAAATGGCAAAAACATGGAACAGTGATGAACCTTCCCAGGAGTGGCCAGCCGACCCAAATTACCCCAAGAGCGCAGAGAAAACTCATCGGAGAGGCCACAAAAGACCCCAGGACAACATCTAAAGAACTGCAGGCCTCACTTGCCTCAATTAAGGTCAGTGTTCACAACTCCACCATAAGAAAGAGACTGGGCAAAAACAGTCTGCATGGCAGATATCCAAGGCGCAAACTACTTTTAAGCAAAAAGAACATTAAGGCTCGTCTCAATTTTGCTAAAAAACATCTCAATGATTACCAAGACTTTTGGGAAAATACCGTGTGGACCGATGAGACAAAAGTTGAACTTTTTGGAAGGTGCGTGTCCCGTTACATCTGGCGTAGAAGTAACACAGCATTTTAGCAAAAGAACATCATACCAACAGTAAAATATGGTGGTGGTAGTGTGATGGTCTGGGGTTGTTTTGCTGCTTCAGGACCTGGAAGGCTTGCTGTGATAGATGGAACCATGAATTCTACTGTCTACCAAAAAATCCTGAAGGAGAATGTCCGGCCATCTGTTCGTCAACTCAAGCTGAAGCGATCTTGGGTGCTGTAGCAGGACAATGACCCAAAACACACCAGCAAATCCACCTCTGAATGGCTGAAGAAAAACAAAAAGAAGACTTCGGAGTGGCCTAGTCAAAGTCCTGACCTGGATCCTATTGAGATATTGTGGCATGACCTTAAAAAGGCGGTTCATGCTAGAAAACCCTCAAATAAAGCTGAATTACAACAATTCTGCAAAGATGAGAGGGCCAAAATTCCTCCAGAGTGCTGTAAAAGACTCGTTGCAAGTTATCGCAAACGCTTGATTGCAGTTATTGCTGCTAAGGGTGGCCCAACCAGTTATTAGGTTCAGGGGGCAATTTCTTTTTCACACAGGGCCATGTAGGTTTTGAGGTTTTTTTCTCACTTAATAATAAAAACCATCATTTAACACTGCATTTTGTGTTCAATTATGTTATCTTTGACTAATAGTTAACAGTTTTTGATGAGCAGAAACATTTAAGTGTGACAAACATGCAAAAGAATAAGAAATCAGGAAGGGGGCAAATAGTTTTTCACACCACTGTATTTCTCATGGGCTTACTTTAAAGTGTACCTGTGGCGAAAAAAGTGCCCCAAATGGATGCTTACCTAAGTAGAGGGAAGCTCCTGGATCCTCCAGAGCAGGGGTCAGGAACCTTTTTGTCTGAGAGAGCCATAAACGCCACATATTTTAAAATGTAATTCCGTGAGAGCCATACAATATGTTTCAAACAGGTGGGGCTCACAACCCTGTTGCCGTGGTGATGTGTATACAGTTGATCCACCGGGCAGCGGTAGTGTCAGGCATGTCTTCAGCTTCTCTTGGGTTTCAGCAACATCAGTAAGTTCCCTGAAAGTCAGACAGGAGAAATACTGACTAACAGCTTGTACAATTATTTAACTGACTTGGGGGTTGATTCACTTTGTAGGACGAGATCCCTGCACTTTGGTCCAATAGGCTGCCTGTCAAGTTTGTAGTACATGCTACAGCAGTAGCGTGCACTACTTTGAAAATGTTTCTTGCGCTGCCATACTATGCTGCGCTGCTTGAGCAGTGTAGCTTAGTGAAACAATCCCTACTGATTTGCCTGTGAGCCAGATGTAGCCATAAAAAGAGCTACATCTGGCTCCCGAGCCATAGGTTCCCTACCCCTGGCTCCAGGGGCTTCCCTATCCCCCTTCTCCTCACCATTGCAGCATTGGGACCCCGCCCCCAAAGCCTGTCAATAGACTTTGGACACACTATGCAGGTACAGATGGCTCTGCCTGCACAGTAGCACAGAGCCAAACTGTTTTTCCTGCCGAGCCCGAGCTGTTTTTTTTTTAGCATAAAATGTGCATCAGCTCAGAATTATCTGCATCTCTTGCTGTACATATTTGCTTTTGCTGTTAATATATAGATGCAATGTATAAAGGTAGCCATACACTGGTCGATTTGCCATTAGATCGACCAGCTGACAGATCCCTATCTGATCGAATCTGATCAGAGAGGGATCCTATGGCTGCCTTTACTGCAAACAGATTGTGAATCGGTTTCAGCCTAAAACCGATCACAATCTGTTGAGCTGCTCCTGCCGCCTGTCCCCCTCCCCCCCCCCCCCCCCCGTATACATTACCTAAAACTGGCTCCGGGTCCTCTTCTCCGCGCTGCACCCCGCACCGCATCTCAGCGTACACTGTGTCACTCCGTGACCAGGAAGTTCAAATAGAGCGCCCTCTATATGAACTTCCTGGTCACTGCAGTGACATAGGAAGTTAATGTACGCTGGGATGGAAGCAGGAGCAGAGCGGTGCAGCGCGGAGAAGATGCCCGGGAGCCAGCGTCAGGTAATGTATACCTGATCGGATCGGCCGCCGCTAGCGACGCGCTCCCTACCCGCGGGCGATCGACGGTATTTTTCCGCACGGTGCGATTGACGGACATCCGATTTCGGGAGGAAATCGGATCGGCGGGTGCGTTTAGCGCGAACGATTGGCAGCAGATTCGATCCCAGTGATCGAATCTGCTGTCGAAACGGCCGCAAATCGAGGCCAGTGTATGGCCAGCTTAAAGCTCAACAAAGAATTGTCTTGTCAGAGCTGATCTCTGTTCACAAGCAGGGTCATTTATGACCTACATGGCACCTCCAGGCAAAGCAGCCTGTGTCACATACAATACATACAAACATAATATGCTATTACAAGGCAATTGCTTATATAATCATATATATACCGTAGTTATAAAAACTGAATTTATACAGAGTACAAGGCTATTCCTAGGATCTCAGAATATCTGTCGCTCCACTGGGCACCCATGAAGGCATAGATAGGGGCAGCAAAAAGTGGGTGTGGACATAATAGATTTTGAGTAGGGTCAAATATTGAGCATAATATAAAATATGTGAACTTGGGCCATGGTCTCTTTACCCAAACATTACTGGACCACAGGTAAACATGCCTCTGTGTCATTTGCCACCATGTCACACCTAAAGACAGAATTGTAATTATTTAAATAGAAAATAAAAGCACCAAAAAATACGTACCGTAGTAACCTATTAAGCAAGCATGATAGGCAAATTCCTGTAATGCGAAGATATTAACCATAGCTAAGCAGATACCAAAAACATACAGATATTACCCACAATAGGCAGATATTAATGACATGCAGATATGACCACAAACAGGCATATAACAATGATATCATATCACCAATGTCAAGCAGGCATCGTGAATGGCAAGCAGATGATGGCTGGATAGTGTACTGGTTAAGGGCTCTGCCTTTGACATGGGAGACCAGGGTTTGAATCCTGGCTAGGTCAAGTACCTATTCAGTAAGGAGTTCAAGGCAAGACTCCCTAACACTGCAGGGTGGCCTATTGAGCGTGTCCCAGTGGCTGCAGCTCTTGAGCGCTTTGAGTCCAACAGGAGAAAAGTGCTATACAAATGTTCGTATTATTATTATAATAATAGCAACGATAAAACAGATATCAATGATATGCTGATATTACTAATGACAGGCAGATATCAGTCACAAGCAAGGAATACCAGTGAGAGGCATATTTTAGTGGCAAGCAGGTAGCAATAATCAGTGGCGTAGCTAAGGAGCTGTGGGCCCCGATGCAAGTTTTACAATGGGGCCCCCCCAAGCACTTTATACATAACAACTGATACAACGCACCAAAACCTGCCAATGGCAATTACAGTGTCATTGTTAATGATTACCACTATTCAAAGTATCTATAGAAGTGATTATTATGAGCACAGGACCAATAGAAAGCTAATACTGTAGTTGAGGGAAGGCCCTTTGGGGCCCCTCTGACCCAAGGGCCCCAATGTGGTTGCAGCCTCTGCAACCCCTATTGCTTTGGCACTGGCAATAATTAGATTTTAGTGGCAGACAGGTATTTATTTGTAGATTCTACTAGCAAGCAAGTGGTGATGATTAGATTTTAGCTGCAAGCAAGTAGTGATAGACAGGCAGCAGTGTGTGAGACATAACAGTGGGTGCCAAGTAGTGTTGGGTGCTAAGCAGTATTGAGTAGCAAGTAACATTGGGTTAGCGGCGAGTTCCAAGTACCAGTTAGAGCTAAGTAATGCCAAGTGCGTGCCAAGTACACTTGGGTGCCAAGCTGCACTGGGTGCTAAGCAACACAGGATGCCAAGTGGCACTGGGTGTTACAGTGTGCACTAAGTAGCATTGGATGCCAAGCTGCAGTAGGTGCCAAGTAGCATTGGGTCCTAAGTAGCACTAGGTGACAATTTACAGTGGGAGATAGCACTGGGTGCCAAGCTGCAATGGGGTGCTATGCAGGACTGGGTGTTGCTTAGCATTGCATGTTAAGTTCAAGTGAGCTCCAAACAGATTTGGATACAAAGTGGGATTGGATGCCAAGTTGCAGTCATTGCCAAGTAGAATGTAAGAATGTAAAGTTGCAGTGGGTGCTAAGTAGCACAGGATGCCATTTAACAGCAGGTGCTAAGTAGCAATGCACACTAATATTGGTTGCAGGAGATGCCAAGTAGCATTGGGTGCAGGCCTATATGTGCCCTTTGTTGTACTAGTGGGCTGGACTGGTACTGGATAATGTAGGGGAAAGTGGCAAAAGGCAAGGGGGGCACTTTTCAAACAGCCGTGTCACATTTCATCCTCCTGGCTGCTCACCAATCCTGCAGGGTGGTGGCAAGCAGCCTACTGAGCTGGTTTTGGAAGATATGCTGTTCCCTGAATCTTACAGTGAATCCCAATGCTAGCCTCTGGCAAAAAAAACAAAAACAAAAAAAAAAACCTGTTCACTGTGCACTAGCAACTACTGCTTACTGTGCAGGCGCAGTATGGCCACGCTCGAGCATGTAGATGAGTGCAGCCCGGATCTTCAATCCGACAAGCTCATTCGATTTCTTTGGGGGATCTGCAGAAAGGCGTGCAGGATCCAGAGAATTCCCTCTTCTTGCGTAAATATCATCTTTTTCAGAGGTTTGCCTAGGGTAAACTTTAAAGGAAACCCAAGGTAAGAGGGATATGGAGGCTGCCATATTTATTTTTTGTAAACAATGCCAGTTGCCTGCCAGCCCTGTTGGTCTTCTGGCATAAGTAGTGTCTGAGTCAAAACCCTGGAACAAGCATATGACTAATTCAGTAAAACCTGAGTCAGCGTCCCTGATCTGTTGCATGCCTTTCCAGGGTCTTTGGCTAAAAGTATTAGAGACTAGAGATGGCCCAACCTTGGAGAACTCATGGATAAGCACATGATCAGTTTGATCAGCTGATAGATTTGTAAGCTTCTGATTTGCTGTGATGACTTCCTGGTTTAACACATGATCATGACCAGCAAATCAGAGCCTTACAAATCTATCAGCTGATCAAACTGATCATGTGCTTCTCCATGAGTTCTCCAAGGCTGGGCCATCCCTATTAGATACACAGGGTCAGGAGGACTGCCAGCAACTGGTATTGTTTCAAAGGAAATAAATATGGCAGCCTCCTTATACCTCTCACCTTGGGTATGCTTTAAGGTGCACACTAATCACCCCACAAATGAAATGTAGCAATTATCCCACATATGAGTAGCAGCAATAAAGACCATGTAAATGCAGCAAGTACCCCATAAATGAACTAGCAGCAATCAGCAAAAGTTTTTGAAAAGGCTGTGTATCTCCAACTTGAAGCCAGGCTAATTAAACTTCAGGAATCAACTTTCAGCTGTTGTGAAACATTCCTTCTATCACTTAAAGAATATTGCAAAAATGAAGCACCTTATTCCTTCAAAGGATCTTCTGACCCTACTTCATCACATCACGGCTGGACTATTGCAATGAGCGCTATGCAGGCCTTCTAAATAAATACGTAAAACCGTCTGCAGCAAGACTGTTAACAAGCCAACTCCACCCACTGCCACATAATGCTAATCCTTTACTCACTACACTGGTAACTCATAAAAGACTCCTTTTCATTGGCATGCTGACATTCAAATCACCACACGACCTAGGCCCCAGATACCTGTAGGATTTGTTGCAACTGTGTCACACCTCCCATAACCTCAGTTTAAAGGTGCCCAATAACTTGTCCACCCCCAGAGTCCAACTAAAAACCTTTGGAGCCAGAGCTTTCTGTCATGCTGCCCCTACCCTTTGGAAGGCCTTGTCAAACTTAATCAAGATAGCTCCAACGCAGGACATTAAATTCAAACTGAAAAGCCACCTGTGTGGTCTTGCATTTAGGATCACAATTTTTTCCCCTGTACACATCTCTACATACTGATCTGAGACAAGCTTATGCACTTTGTGTCCTATGGGAGAAAAAAGTGCTTTACAAATGTTTAGTAGTTGTTTCTTGCAATGGATTTATGTTTGTTTTTTACTCACTGTCGCACTTTAGTTTTTTTGCTGCTGAATCCATGTTTTCTTGATGATAACGCTTTAGGAAAAAACAATAATAAGGAAACATTCTCATTGTAAAGTTTGTGTCTAAGCATATGGTCAATGACCCAAAGTCACACTCGATTGGAGAATGTGAATGAATTTATTACTGCTTCATCATCATTATCATTGTAGAGAGACATTGCTCCTTTTACCTTTTACCACAGGCCTGAGCAAGGCTCCATGGTTCATAGGTTGTAATAGCTGGCTTGCTAGAATTTACAGCAGAGCTGGCATTTGTATGATTCCTTTTCAGTGGCTGAGCAGATACAATCTGATCAACTGAGCAGAAAGTTTTTTCTCTCCGTGCTCTTATTTCGGTTCTATTCCGTTAGCCGGGCGCAACCACCAGCGAGTTACATCTTTCCCTACTATCCATGGCGGCCTGGAGGGGGAATAGTAATTAACGCCACCTAGTGGTTGCGCCCGGCTAACGGAATAGTACCCTTATTTCTCAGTCTCTCAGGACAAGGAAAAGAAACTTCTACCCCCACGGGTCCCCCTCCACCTGCATCCTTTGCATTCCATGAATGAAATCACCAAGAAAATGCATGCGGTTTTATTGCAAAATCACTCTCAAAAACACAATCTCTAGTGGTCTTCAGGTCTTAAAGGGAACCAAGCACCATTTTTTTCCTGCAGTGTCTCCTGGTTTCTATATAGGAGCTGCCATGTTCTCCCTTCTAGCTGTCCCTATTTATCCAAAGGGAAGGTGTAAAGATTACACGTGTGACTTCTCTAAACCGCTTGCATATAGTCCCATCTCTAAAAACACGCTGATGAAAGCTTTTATTTGCTCTTGCTTGCTTTTGTTTGCTCATCTTGCTAATCCAATGTTTCGGAAAGTCAATGCGTCCCTTTGGCAAGGAAAAACAAATGTAATCCGGAATCAGTCTGGTGTCAGTACTCGCCAATAAGCGATATGCACGCTACGGGTCATCTTGCAGAATACGTTTTCAATTTCTGCTGTGACATTCAGATAGTAGGGTCAGAATTTAGTGCAAACAACACGATAACATGAATCCATTGTCTTTGTATGAACAGTTCAGGCTGATGGTGTACTGATGTGGGGGACATTTTGCTGCCATACACCCAGCCGTACCAGCTGAGGCTGGCCCCCTGACAATTAAAACAAAATAAAAATTCCATCATGCTTGGTTAGTGCTACGTTTGTGCCCATTTGTGCTGCTTTAATTTTGAAGATAATGGCCTCAATTCACTAAGCTTATCTCCTGTCTTTAATAACTCTTCTAGAGTTGTTACCATGGTGATAAGGCATGTAGTATTCAGGAAAC
Organism: Hyperolius riggenbachi; assembly: GCF_040937935.1. Taxonomy (NCBI): domain Eukaryota; kingdom Metazoa; phylum Chordata; class Amphibia; order Anura; family Hyperoliidae; genus Hyperolius; species Hyperolius riggenbachi. The sequence continues at coordinate 491,113,652 of NC_090646.1, read as the reverse complement.
ATTTTACCTCAGGCAAACCTAAAGTTAACTCTTCTGTCTTTAAGTTAACTCTTTAATCCTTAACCTCCCTGGTGGTTTATTTATTTTGCCAGGGAGGCTGCAATGTGTTTTTTTTTTACTAAAAAAAAAAATATTTCATGCAGCCAACTGAAAGTTGGCTGCATGAAAGCCCACTAGAGGGCGCTCCTGATCCGTACTTTCGATCGCCTCCGGCAATCGAAAGTAACAAGATAGGCCGCTCTGCGGCCTATCTTGTTTCGCTTTCCTCGTCGCCATGGCGACGAGCGGAGTGACGTCATGGACGTCAGTCGACGTCCTGACGTCAGAGCCGCCAGCAAAGTGCCAGCTGCGTGTGCTGCTTTTTTCAGAACTGAAATCGGCCCAGCAGGGCCTGAGCGGCGACCTCCGGCGGCATACCCCGAGCTCAGCTCGGGATTACCGCCAAGGAGGTTAAAATAACTCCAGAGTTAAAGACAGGCTGTTCATTAACTGCGTGTGAAAATAACTACAGAGGAGGTAACTTAACTACAGAGGAGGTAAATTAACTACAGAGGAGGTAAATTAACTACAGAAGAGGTAACGTAAGGAATGAAGAGATAAGATAACTCTCTTACTTGCCTTATTATCTCCAGCATGATCTTAGTGAATTGAGGCCAATAGCACTTAATACCATCACCCAGTCCCCATACAACAACATACAGACATGAAACTGGCGTGGGTAGTGCTGTGCATGTGTTCACTGCTGCAAAAATCATATTTCCATCTTTTATAGTTTTTTAGATATTGGCATTTTAATAAGGTCAAAAGTTCATTTTTTTAAACTTTTTTGAACCCTACTACATCGCAACAGCTGACTGAGCCTGAATGAACTTTTGACCTTTATAAAAACGTTAATATCTCAAAAACTATAAAAGATAGAAAGATGATTTTTGCAGCACAAATGAGCATATGCACAACACTACCCTCATGTCTGTAGGTTGTTGTATGGGGGCTGAGTGAAGGTATTGTTTTGGAATTAAGTGCTATTATCTTCAAAATGAAAGCAGCACAAATCTTAATTTCTGCAGCACAAATGGGCACAAATGTAGAACCAACCAATCATGATGGGATTTTTATTTGTGTTGACTGTAGGGGGACCAGCTTCACTGAGCCTTTTTACCTCCAACTAAACATTGTTTAAACATCACAGCCTACCTGAGTATTGCTGCTTACTATTTCCATCTATTTTGTTAACAATATTATGAATTCACTGTACTGCAATGGCCTCAGTCACCAGATCTAACTCCAATAGAGCACCTTTGTGATGTAATAGATTGGGAGATTCACATCATGGATGCGCAGCCTACAAATCTGCACCAACTGTGCGATGTCACCTCAATGTGGACAAATTCCCTGTGGAATATTTCCAATCTATGCCACCAAGTAGTAAAACTGTTTTAAAGTAAAGAGAGGGGCTAAAAGTGGCAAGTGAGGGTATATTAAATTGCAAATTGCACTCCTACTAGGTATCCTAAAACACACTGCCTTTATATAGTTTATCGTATACTACCCCTTCTCTTGTTTCCCCCCATTCCCTTTAGATTGTAAGCTCGCAAGGGCAGGGCTCTCTCCCCCTTTTGTGTCTTGGAAATCATTATACATTTTATTCATCATGTTATTTTTATCACTGTCATTACCACTTCTGTACTTTGTATTCTGTATGCTGTATCATTTTTTGTATTTTGTCACCAATTATGTATCTTGTATATTAGTGTACACCATTGTCTGTATTATGTACCCCATGTTTGTTTCTTACTTTGTACAGCGCCACGGAATATGTTGGCGCTTTATAAATCAATAATAATAATAATAATTAACATTTGCTTCTGTGATTTTTCTGCTTGCAGTACTCTGAGAGGGGTGAGGTGAACTTTCATTGGCAGATAATTTTTTTCTCAAGAAATGACAAGTTAGCTAAGGGACACTACTTAAAGAGAGGCATCATCAGATAATCCCAGGATCTCCTCAATGGATATTGCTCCTGTAGCTGCAGAAATATTTTTGTATCCGATCAAGAAGGACACAAGTTAATACAGCCTCCTCTGAGCAGGTTTCTTGGTGACAATAGCATAAGCCTGCTATGTACAAGGTCACACCCTTCACACCTCATGCCATTAACAGGTACTGACTGACAGACACGTGAGAGAACAATAAAATAATCATCTTCCAATCCGCAATTACAATATGACTTGGCTGTAAGTGCTGAAAGGAATACAATCGCTGCTGACTTTTCCCTACTGTTCTAAGCATTGCTCTGTGTTTTGTAGAAAGCACTAAAGTGTTGTTCTTTTTGACAAGTTAAAGTGGACTGAACATTATAAAAGCTGCCATCGCTAACCTTGTGTCAGAAAATACTAATTGCCTGATTGTAAAGGCGATAGTCTCAGTAGTGCCTGAGTAATGCTAGGTAGGTACACACAATACAATTTTATGTTAGATTTACCTGCCAGATCGATTTTTCACAACATGTCCGATCTTAACTTCAATCGATTTTCCATTCACTACTATGGAAACTGATCGGAAAATAAATTGAAATTAAGATCGGGCATGTTGGAAAAATCGATCTGGCAGGTAAATCTAACAGAAAATTGTATCTTGTGCACCTAGCATAAGATGCCTGCAATAAGTATACAACTAGTTTGAACAGCGGGTGAGAACAACTGATCTGTGGTCTCATGCTCGGTCACACTTCAGATTACTATTGCCCAGCAGTGATCGGTACACAATCCCTTGGTGGCCGAGGCTATACAGACATGTCACTAGCCTGCAGGCTACTAACAGGCTGCTGTTACTCTGGAGGGCATTGGGGCGAGGATGATATGTAGCACACGACAGAGGGGGCAAAACGAGGGAGAGAATAATAGCGTTGTGTTGTGTTCAGGAACGATGAGCAGGCATGTTTCTCTGATGTATCAGGACCGCCATACACACACTAGATTCTTGCAGGGCTGCCATCAGAAATGTATGGGCCCCATACTGGTAAACCTACTTGGCCCCCTCACCCCCCCCCCCCCTCCATATTTAAGGTGAAGTCTCTATAATTAAGATGATCGCTGGAGATCAGCAAAGCGCTGTGACACATATTACCCTATGGGATTACTCTCACTGTAGTGCTTCAGCAGCGCTTGAAATTTGTGAAAACCAAAAACGCTCTGCATGCAGCATTTTCTCAGTAATTGTGATGTGATTCTCATTCACTGAAATGAGAATGGCAAAGCACAAGCATGGCAAAATCACAAAAAATTGCAATGCAAAATCGGCAGGCCGAGTCAACCACAGCCACACTTACTGACAGTCTGTAAATTCTGTGACTTGCAGCTGGGACCCATATTGGTGGCATTGTTCCACGGGCCCCAGACTCACTCGGTCCCCATATTGCTGTCCCACCTCTGATGTCTTGAAGGCGGCCCTGGATTCTCGTCACTGTCAGCTTTTACTAAACGATCTCCAATCTACATGTGATAGATATTTTCATCATACTATTGATAGAAAAGCCAATTCATTTCAACAAATTACTATTAGATTCATTAGATCAAATGTTTATATCTAATCTACTGTCTTGAAAATATGTAATAGTGTGCGGTACCTTAAAGGACAACTGAAGTTATAGGGATATGGAGGTTGCCATATTTATTTCCTTTTAAGCAATACCCGTTGCTTGGCTGTCCCGCTGATCTCTCTGCCTCTGTTACTTTTAGCCATTCACCCTAAACAAGCATGCAGCAGATCAGGTGTTTCTAACATTATTGTCAGGTCCGAGAAGATTAGCTGCATGCTTGTTTCTAGTGTGATTCAGATACTACTGCAGCCAAATAGATCACAGGGCTGCCAGGCAACTGGTATTGTTTAAAAGGAAATAAGTATGGCAGCCCTCATATTGTTCTCTTTTCAGTTGTCCCTAAATGTGTATTTTTAGCCCTTAGATCCTGTGACCTTCCACTGACCGTCCACTGTTTTGTGATGTGTTAATGGATTATTTTACTGATTACAGCATCAACATGCCAGTCTTAAAGTTAGCCAAAAAATGGTATCATCCTAATTTTATAACTTCTTGCTTTTACTGATGGCTAACACGGTACTATATTCTACTGCTAGTTTTTTTTTCTAGAAATATTTCTAAAAATCGACTGGTGTCAGATATACAGTATAATTTGGAAAGCTCTATTAGCGGCCATACACCATACAATCTTGATTGTGCAGTCTTACCACACCTATTTAGTGTAAGGAACCTTTTACACTTAATGCGTTTTTCCATAGCAGTGCATTGTGAAAAATATTTCAGTTAAAACGCATATAGTGGGAACTGAGCCATAGGAAAACATGGGCAGTACTTTAAAAATCAGTTTGCTTTCAGTTATAACTGAGAGCAACTAATTAAGTGTAAAAGGACCAAAGGAGTGAGAATACTTGGAGCAGATTGTTTAGGTAAGCAAGTACAGTAAATGAACTTCTGAGATGCAGTTCTTCCTGCATTATTTTGGAGTGTGACCAGCAGATGGCAATCATTCACCACTTATCTACAGATGTTTTATAACAGCGGTGGCGAACCTATGGCACGCGTGCCGTAGCCTAATTTGCTGGCACGCCACCGCTGCTTATGAACTGGCCGCAGCGTCTATTAGACGCCGCCGTGCCAGTTCATAGCCCGCAGCCCCGCAGTCTCCCGGGACGCAGACCAGGGCTACGGCAAGATTGCCGCCGAAGCCCTGTACTGGAGACTATTTGTCTCCAGTACAGGGCTTCGGGCGCCATCTTCCCGTAGCCCTGCACTCTGCCTGTCAGCGGCAGCGCGGGAGAGTCAGCTGCAGAAGGAACGTCTGGGGGAGATGCGCGCCAGAGCCCAGCAGAGAGAGAAGACTTCTGTCATGTGAGTACATTACTTTTTTTGCAGGTGAAATGCGGCCCACTGTGTTATTTTCTGCTAAATGCAATGTTTCCCACATTGTGTTTATTTACTTTGAAATGCTGCCCGCTGCGTTTGTTTTCTAGTGAAATGCTGCCCGCTGCATTTTTCTTCTGGTGAAATGCTGCCCGCTGTGTTTGTTTTCTGGTGAAATGTGGCCCACTGCGTTTGTTTGCTGGTGAAATGCTACCCTCTGCGTTTGTTTGCTGGTGAAATGTGGCCCACTGCGTTTGTTTTCTGGTGAAATGTGGCCCACTGCGTTTGTTTTCTGGTGAAATGCTGCCCGCTGCGTTTGTTTTCTGGTGAAATGTGGCCCACTGCGTTTATTTTCTGGTTAAATGTGGCCCACTGCGTTTGTTTTCTGGTGAATTGTGGCCCACTGCGTTTGTTTTCTGGTGAATTGTGGCCCACTGCGTTTGTTTTCTGGTGAAATGCTGCCCGTTGTGTTTGTTTTCTGGTGAAATGTGGCCCACTGCGTTTATTTTCTGGTGAAATGCTGCCCGCTGCGTTTGTTTTCTGGTGAAATGTGGCCCACTGCGTTTATTTTCTCTTGAAATGTGGCCCACTGCGTCTATTTTCTGGTGAAATGTGGCCCACTGCGTTTGTTTTCTGGTGAAATGTGGCCCACATTGCAAGATTTTCTGCTGAAATGTTGCACACATTGCGTTTATTTTCTGGTGTCTGGGGTAACTGTTGCTGCATTTATTATTAAGGGCTCATTCACACTACAGAACGTATGCACGAATGCGATTTCATGCATGCGCTGCCAACGCACAGGGATCGCACGGAATGCACGTTGTGGTGCGCTAAAGCGTGGACGTCGGCAGCTGTACCCATCGGGGAAACGTATGCGTTGTGCGTTAAAATGTTCCCAGATGCGTTACAACGTAACGCATGGGAACGCACACCTGTAGTGTGAATAATAACATGGAAGTCTATTGACTTTCATGTTACCATATGAATCTTACATTATGTGCGTTGCGTCAAAACTGACAGCGCAGTACATAGTGTGAATGAGCCCTTAATGGTCATAGTTGGCTATATTTGCTGCTTTGGTGGTTACGGCGGGTATAAATAGCATCATACAGTTTCTGCACACCCATGATGCGAATCCTCGTTTCACCACATCATGGCGGAAACACTGTTTTCTTATGCCTCGCTGTTACATCATTACGTTAGCTCCGCCCATACAATATCATGGCCACGTCCATTTTTCGGCGCGGCGCATCCCCACCCCCCATTGGCACTCGGAGGTAAATAAGTCAGTGTTACTCTGGAGGGCATTGGGGCGAGGATGATATGTAGCACACGACAGAGGGGGCAAAACGAGGGAGAGAATAATAGCGTTGTGTTGTGTTCAGGAACGATGAGCAGGCATGTTTCTCTGATGTATCAGGACCGCCATACACACACTAGATTCTTGCAGGGCTGCCATCAGAAATGTATGGGCCCCATACTGGTAAACCTACTTGGCCCCCTCACCCCCCCCCCCCCCTCCATATTTAAGGTGAAGTCTCTATAATTAAGATGATCGCTGGAGATCAGCAAAGCGCTGTGACACATATTACCCTATGGGATTACTCTCACTGTAGTGCTTCAGCAGCGCTTGAAATTTGTGAAAACCAAAAACGCTCTGCATGCAGCATTTTCTCAGTAATTGTGATGTGATTCTCATTCACTGAAATGAGAATGGCAAAGCACAAGCATGGCAAAATCACAAAAAATTGCAATGCAAAATCGGCAGGCCGAGTCAACCACAGCCACACTCACTGACAGTCTGTAAATTCTGTGACTTGCAGCTGGGACCCATATTGGTGGCATTGTTCCACGGGCCCCAGACTCACTCGGTCCCCATATTGCTGTCCCACCTCTGATGTCTTGAAGGCGGCCCTGGATTCTAGTCCCTGTCGGTCTTTACTAGACGATCTCCAATCTACATGTGATAGATATTTTAATCATACTATTGATAGAAAAGCCAATTGATTTCAACAAATTCCTATTATATTCATTAGATCAAATGTTTATATCTAATCTACTGTCTTGAAAATATGTAATAGTGTGCGGTACCTTAAAGGACAACTGAAGTTATAGGGATATGGAGGTTGCCATATTTATTTCCTTTTAAGCAATACCCGTTGCTTGGCTGTCCCGCTGATCTCTCTGCCTCTGTTACTTTTAGCCATACACCCTGAACAAGGATGCAGCAGATCAGGTGTTTCTAACATTATTGTCAGGTCCGAGAAGATTAGCTGCATGCTTGTTTCTAGTGTGATTCAGATACTACTGCAGCCAAATAGATCACAGGGCTGCCAGGCAACTGGTATTGTTTAAAAGGAAATAAGTATGGCAGCCCTCATATTGTTCTCTTTTCAGTTGTCCCTAAATGTGTATTTTTAGCCCTTAGATCCTGTGACCTTCCACTGACCGTCCACTGTTTTGTGATGTGTTAATGGATTATTTTACTGATTACAGCATCAACATGCCAGTCTTAAAGTTAGCCAAAAAATGGTATCATCCTAATTTTATAACTTCTTGCTTTTACTGATGGCTAACACGGTACTATATTCTACTGCTAGTTTTTTTTTCTAGAAATATTTCTAAAAATCGACTGGTGTCAGATATACAGTATAATTTGGAAAGCTCTATTAGCGGCCATACACCATACAATCTTGATTGTGCAGTCTTACCACACCTATTTAGTGTAAGGAACCTTTTACACTTAATGCGTTTTTCCATAGCAGTGCATTGTGAAAAATATTTCAGTTAAAACGCATATAGTGGGAACTGAGCCATAGGAAAACATGGGCAGTACTTTAAAAATCAGTTTGCTTTCAGTTATAACTGAGAGCAACTAACTAAGTGTAAAAGGACCAAAGGAGTGAGAATACTTGGAGCAGATTGTTTAGGTAAGCAAGTACAGTAAATGAACTTCTGAGATGCAGTTCTTCCTGCATTATTTTGGAGTGTGACCAGCAGATGGCAATCATTCACCACTTATCTACAGATGTTTTATAACAGCGGTGGCGAACCTATGGCACGCGTGCCGTAGCCTAATTTGCTGGCACGCCACCGCTGCTTATGAACTGGCCGCAGCGTCTATTAGACGCCGCCGTGCCAGTTCATAGCCCGCAGCCCCGCAGTCTCCCGGGACGCAGACCAGGGCTACGGCAAGATTGCCGCCGAAGCCCTGTACTGGAGACTATTTGTCTCCAGTACAGGGCTTCGGGCGCCATCTTCCCGTAGCCCTGCACTCTGCCTGTCAGCGGCAGCGCGGGAGAGTCAGCTGCAGAAGGAACGTCTGGGGGAGATGCGCGCCAGAGCCCAGCAGAGAGAGAAGACTTCTGTCATGTGAGTACATTACTTTTTTTGCAGGTGAAATGCGGCCCACTGTGTTATTTTCTGCTAAATGCAATGTTTCCCACATTGTGTTTATTTACTGTGAAATGCTGCCCGCTGCGTTTGTTTTCTAGTGAAATGCTGCCCGCTGCATTTGTCTTCTGGTGAAATGCTGCCCGCTGTGTTTGTTTTCTGGTGAAATGTGGCCCACTGCGTTTGTTTGCTGGTGAAATGCTACCCTCTGCGTTTGTTTGCTGGTGAAATGTGGCCCACTGCGTTTGTTTTCTGGTGAAATGTGGCCCACTGCGTTTGTTTTCTGGTGAAATGCTGCCCGCTGCGTTTGTTTTCTGGTGAAATGTGGCCCACTGCGTTTATTTTCTGGTTAAATGTGGCCCACTGCGTTTGTTTTCTGGTGAATTGTGGCCCACTGCGTTTGTTTTCTGGTGAATTGTGGCCCACTGCGTTTGTTTTCTGGTGAAATGCTGCCCGTTGTGTTTGTTTTCTGGTGAAATGTGGCCCACTGCGTTTATTTTCTGGTGAAATGCTGCCCGCTGCGTTTGTTTTCTGGTGAAATGTGGCCCACTGCGTTTATTTTCTCTTGAAATGTGGCCCACTGCGTCTATTTTCTGGTGAAATGTGGCCCACTGCGTTTGTTTTCTGGTGAAATGTGGCCCACATTGCAAGATTTTCTGCTGAAATGTTGCACACATTGCGTTTATTTTCTGGTGTCTGGGGTAACTGTTGCTGCATTTATTATTAAGGGCTCATTCACACTACAGAACGTATGCACGAATGCGATTTCATGCATGCGCTGCCAACGCACAGGGATCGCACGGAATGCACGTTGTGGTGCGCTAAAGCGTGGACGTCGGCAGCTGTACCCATCGGGGAAACGTATGCGTTGTGCGTTAAAATGTTCCCAGATGCGTTACAACGTAACGCATGGGAACGCACACCTGTAGTGTGAATAATAACATGGAAGTCTATTGACTTTCATGTTACCATATGAATCTTACATTATGTGCGTTGCGTCAAAACTGACAGCGCAGTACATAGTGTGAATGAGCCCTTAATGGTCATAGTTGGCTATATTTGCTGCTTTGGTGGTTACGGCGGGTATAAATAGCATCATACAGTTTCTGCACACCCATGATGCGAATCCTCGTTTCACCACATCATGGCGGAAACACTGTTTTCTTATGCCTCGCTGTTACATCATTACGTTAGCTCCGCCCATACAATATCATGGCCACGTCCATTTTTCGGCGCGGCGCATCCCCACCCCCCATTGGCACTCGGAGGTAAATAAGTCAGTGTTAGGTCGCAGTTTGGGCACTCGGCCTCTGAAAGGTTAGCCATCACTGTCCTGTAAAGTCACTTTCAGGAGGATGGTCCAATGGATTATCTAACCACACAGTGACCATGGATTTCTAGTAGATTAATTATCATTTAATGAAATCAGTAAAAACAAACAAACACTTTTTTAGCCACCCTGGCGTTCTATTTCCCCAGGATTTCCGTGCAAAAAGTGGTTCAATTAATTTCCAATAATTTTCAACCAATTTTTTTTTTTGCAATCATTTTTTTTTTTTTTTATATTGAATTCAATACAGGTTATTGTATTGAATTCAATAAAAAAAAAAAGTGTTTGCTGCGAGATTTTGATGATGCTGTGTGACATTGGTGCCATCAACGCCGATCGACGGGGGACATGTGATCGCCAAGGGAGAAGCAAAATCCGCCAAGGGACATGGAAGAAGGCACTGGAGAAGCTATCAGAGGTACGCGGCGAGGGATCAGCATGCCAATGGTGAGTATAAGACCCAGATGTATAGCCAGATGTATTAGCCAGATGTGCAGCCAGGTATAGTTAGCCAGATGTGCAGCCAGGTGTAGTTAGCCAGATGTGCAGCCAGGTATAGTTAGCCAGATGTGCAGCCAGGTGTAGTTAGCCAGATGTGCAGCCAGGTGTAGTTAGCCAGATGTTTTGCCAGGTATATAGGGAGCAAGATGTTTGCTGGTGTATAGGAGACAGATGTGCAGCCAGGTGTATAGGAGACAGATGTGCAGCCAGGTCTAGGGAGTCATATGTATAGGGAGCTAGGTTTGCGGGTGCCTCTGCCCCCCCCAACCCCATTGCCCCCGATGCCCCCTAACTGTGGCCGGGTGTCCCTTCTGTGGGGGGGGGCTCCCCTTCTGTGCTGGCTGGTAGTGGCCGGCGGGGATCCCCTCTGTGGGGGGGGGGGAATCCCCATACTGTGCGTGTGGGTGGCCCTTCTGTGTGTGCATTGGGGGGGGCGGCAGGTATCATCCTTCTATGGGGGCTAGTCGTGGTTGGTCGGGGACACCCCCTTCTGTGGTGGGGGGGAGGTGGGTGTCCCCATCTATGCGGGCTGTGCAGGGATTCCCCTTTGCCGGCGGGTGGCTGGTGCGGGGATCCTCTCTGTGCAGGGGGCCGGGGGGATCCCCGTACTGTGCATGCGGGTGACCCTTTTGTGTGTGCGGGGGGGGCGGGTATCCCCTTCTATGGGGCTGGTCTTGGCCGGTCGGGGACACCCCCTTCTGTGGTGGGGGGAAGGTGGGTGTCCCCATGTATGTGGGCTGCCTCTCCCTCCTCTTCCCCCATCCCTCCCTCTCTGTCCCCCGTGTCCCCCCCCCCCCCATCCCGTGTCTCCCCCCTGTAAGAAGCCCTGATCTACTCACCTGAGGGCTTTCTCCTGCGGCGGAAGCGGCACACTTCCTCCTCCATCGCGAAGTCTCGTGTTCTCTGTAATTACAGTACGCAGCTTGGTGACGTCACCAAGCTGCGTACTGTAATTACACAGACCGGGACTTCGGCGATGGAGGAGGAGGGTGTCCATCGCGGCCGGCGCAGGAGAAAGCCCTCAGGTGAGTAAAGCAGGGCTTCTGACAGGGGGGAGACTCGGGGGGGGGGGGACACGGGGGACAGAGAGGGAGGGATGGGGGAAGAGGAGGGAGAGGCAGCCCACATACATGGGGACACCCACCTTCCCCCCACCACAGAAGGGGGTGTCCCCGACCGGCCAAGACCAGCCCCATAGAAGGGGATACCCGCCCCCCCGCACACACAAAAGGGTCACCCGCATGCACAGTACGGGGATCCCCACCCGGCCCCCCGCACAGAGAGGATCCCCGCACCAGCCACCCGCCGGCAAAGAAGGGGAATCCCTGCACAGCCCCACACATTCTCTGCCCCGCCGGCTGCACAGGGATTCCCAGGGTGGCTGGATGCTAGTTCTGTATGCTGTGGGTAGCACAGATCGCTACCCACAGCGTGCTGACAGGCATCCAGCCATCCTGGGGAATCCCTCTGATGAGGGAAAAGTGCAGCCGGCGGGGAAGAGAAACAAGAAATCTCCCTGGCGGTATTGACGAGCTCAGCTCGTCAATACCGCTTTCAGCAAGTTTTTCCTGGACGAGCTGAGCTCGTCAATACCGCCAGGGTGGTTAATATATTTGTTCAGATTGTTCTGACCGACTCAGTGGTTCTATTTTTGATTCAATGGCATGAAACTAATTTAACCACTTGAGGACCGCGGTCCTAAATCCCCCTAGTGACCAGGCCTTTTTTTTTTTTATAATATAAGCCACTGCAGCTTTAAGGCCTCGCTGCAGGGCCGTACAACTCAGCACACAAGTGATTCCCCCCCTTCCTTTTATGCCCACCAATAGAGCTCCCTGTTGGTGGGCTTTGATCGCTCCTTCAGTGTTTATTTATTAAAAAATTATAAATATTTTCATTATTTTTTTAAAAAAAATTCCCTTTTTTTATTATCCCTGCCTCCCTCCCTCCCTCCCTCCCCCAGCCAGCCAATCAGCGTGATCGGCTGTCATTGTGCTGCCCAGTGCATCGCTGCCGTAGATCGCAGCGCTGTCTAACAGTCTCTGAACAGCGGTCGGCATGGAGCAATCGGCATGGAGCGGTCCTGGGGCTGCTGCGCTCAGTCGCTTAGTAGATAAAGTTACTAATGATTCGCAAGACAGATAAATAATATTTGGCCAAATTGATCAAAATAATGAAACTTGAGCCAAATGCTTATTATGTGTGTTGTTAGCTAACACAAACCAGATTTATTGCTTGATATCACGGTATTTAAAGAGCACCTCCAGCATGCTCAAGAATAAATTACCTGCCTGTCTAATATTTCCAATAAATCAGAAAGGGGGCTTTAAAAAGAACATTTACTCACCTGTAAATTATTAACATTCTGAAAACCCGTACCTACATCTGCCTTTTTGAAGAAGCCAAGAGTTCTGTGGCCACCCCTACCTTTGTTGTCACGGCCTGTCCCCAGATCGGACGCCGTGGCATAATTGGAAAAAAACACATTTTCATTTTTTTTTATAAAACAGAACTGAAATAACACTGTGCTCAAACATTCAGTTAAAGAGACTCTGTAATATAAAAAAGTTCCCCAGGGGTACTCGCCTCGGGAGGGGGGAGCTTCTGGATCCTATCGAGGCTTCCTCCTTCCTCCTCCATCCCACGGTGGTCTCACTGCAGTAAGTATGTGTTCCATAGCCCTGGAGGAATCAGGATCCCCAGTTTCCCCATGCCAATTTTGCTGTGGCACCCTTAGCTTGTTGTTACGCCCCTGCCTTAAAGGATACTCGAACTGAAATGTGACATAATGAGATAGACATATGTATGTACAGTGCCTAGCACACAAATAATTATGCTGTGTTCCTTTTTTCTTTCTCTGTCTCAAACAGTTAAATATCAGGTATGTAAGTGGCTGACTCAGTTCTGACTCAGACAGGAAGTGACTACAGTGTGACCCTCACTGATAAGAAATTCCAACTATAGAACACTTTCCTAGCAGAAAATGGCTTCTGAGAGCAGGAAAGAGATAAAAATGGGAATTTCTTATCAGTGGGGGTCACACTGTAGTCACTTCCTGTCTGAGTCAGAACTGAGTCAGCCACTTACATACCTGATATTTAATTCTTTCAGACAGAGAAAGAAAAAAAGGAACACAGCATAGTTATTTGTGTGCTAAGCACTGTACATACACATGTCTATCTCATTATGTCACATTTCAGTTCGGGTATCCTTTAACCACTTTACCCCCGCGCGTACGTATTTCTCCGCCTCTTTTTCCATCCTTTAACAACCAGGGACGGAGAAATACGGACTTTCCGCGTTCCCGACGCTGTCCGCGCTCCCGCTCGTAAACACGCCGCCCGCCGCTAGTAAACACGCCGCCGCCCGCTCGCCCAGAGATCAATGAACGGGAAAATCCATTCCCGTTCGTTGATCTAAGCCCCGCAATGATCCGCTGCTCTCCTATGGGCAGCGCGATCATTGTGAGAAAAAACTCACGTGTCCAGCCTCCTTATACTTTCTCCAGGCTTCCGGAAGGAAGCTTGGAGGTCGCATTAAAACAAAAAGTTACTGTGGCCATCTTGTGGCCAAATAGTAAACTACACCCTACACATTTTTCACATACAAATAAATGACTTTTACACATAAAATTAACTCATTACCTCCCACACTCCCCATTTTTTTTTTTTTTGTAATTAAAAAAAAATTAAAAAATTTACAATTAAAAAAAATACATAAATAGTTACCTTAGGGACTGAACTTTTAAAATATTTATGTCAAGAGGGTATACCACTGTTACTTTATAAACTATGGGCTTGTAATTAGGGATGGACGCAAAAATGAAAAAAATGCACCTTTATTTCCAAATAAAATATTGGCGCCAAACATTGTGATAGGGACATAATTTAAATGGTTTTATAACCGGGACAAAAGGGCAAATACATTTCATGGGTTTTAATTACAGTAGCATGCATTATTTAAAAACTATAATGGCCGAAAACTGAAAAATAATTATTTTTTTACCCACATTTTTCCTATTTTCCCATTAAAACACATTTAGAAAAAAATAATTCTTGGCATAATGTCCCACCTAAAGAAAGCCTAATTGGTGGCGGAAAAAACAAGATATAGTTCATTTCATTGCGATAAGTAATGATAAAGTTATAGACGAATGAATGGACGGAGCGCTGAAAGGTGAAAATTGCTCTGGTGCTCAGGGGGTAAAACCCCTCAGTGGTGAAGTGGTTAAGCATGCCTGTTTGCTCTGTTTCTAAAACATAACCTTTAAAGTGTACCAGAGATCAAAACTAGACTGGCTCTGACTGACGGCAGTGACGGGACCTGCTTCTTATAGCTGCGGGCAGCGGAGGATGGCGGCGTGGGAGCGATCCATGCGTATGGGGGTGGAGGAAGCCCCAGGTACGTATAATTTTTTTTTTGATCTCTGAGTCACTTTAAGAATAGACTATTTACTTTGTGCCTGATATATTCTACCCCTAAAACAGTTGCCATTGTAATGTATTTATTGAACTATGTTGCCATGTTAGGTTTCCTTACCAATACCAGTTGGAGGTGTCCATGGGCTTCAGGGTCTTCTGTTCCCCCAGTCCCACATTTGTTCTTCAGATTCTGAACCAGAAGTGCCTGTAAACTCACCCTTTCCCAATGAATATGAGCAAGTTCACTTCACTGAGACTTCCAATAGACTGGTTCCCAGCTGGAGAGCCAGAGCTAAAACCCATCACATACACATAATTGGGTAAAGAGGAGAACAATGTATGGGGAAGATTGGGGTCACCATAGAACTTCAAATTGAAAGCCGCGATAGCCAGTCTGGCCACCTCAGCTGAGAATTATCTAGTGTGTAGACGAGGCTTATCGACCCTTTCAAATTATGTCTGTTGTGTCACGAGGCAATGATATTCCTATAGGGTTATAACTTTGATTGCGGTGCAGTGTGTTCCATTGGGGTAACGCACACAACATGCAGTGCATTTACAGGGCAACGTGCCCGTTTACAGGGGCAGTGATGCATACTTTTATTATACTGTATGCCTCACCATATGGTTGCAACACTACCACCTGGAGTGCTTTTTTGGCTCCGTTGTGCTTCAAACTTATGTCTACAGACAGATCTCTGCAGGGGGGAAGGGGAGCGGATCCAATGTACAGTAGATATACCCCGGGTTTGACTACTGTGCGCAGAAGTGGAAATTACATTTCCCATGACATGTATGCATGTTCTGGAACAATTTCATTTGAACAACGTTGTACACACTCGGCTGACTACACAATATTTGGCCAATAGTTGTCTGAGTTGATCCGCCAGTTGGCTGGTACAGAATAGCCAATATCGGTCACTCGTCATAATCATTTGGCTACATTTTTTACAATGATTGTCCTATGATACCGTGATATCTGTTTTCATTGGATGTTTCAGACAACAATGAACTAGTGTGAGTACATGGATTTAGACTATGGTAGGGAGATAAGGCTAGAGGGGCATTCTTTTCACCTACCTATTTAAAAGCAGAAGGAATAGTGAGGGATTTCACATTTTTTTCAATGATAAATGGGCTCCAAAGTTCCATTTATGCTGGAAATCATTTTCAAATGTCAGAAGTTTTATGCTTAGGTTATGTTTATTTATGCCTACAACCATCAATATTTTCTATACAGATTAAAATAATTCATCCAATGCTGTGTCAAACTATGAATATATTTTATTTCTTTACTTCTCGGATTGAAACATTACATATACAAATGATAAAAAACCCATTCATCCAGTGACCTAGAGGGTATCAAGTAATAATGGTGCCTATTAAAAAAGGGCGTCCCAATCGCGTCAATGCAAATCTTTTCTCTATTAGCACCAACTGTATAAAAGGGCACCGCATAAATATAAACATCTACCGTATTTTTCAGACTATAAGACGCTCTCTGCACTATAAAACGCACCTAGGTTTACAGGACAAAAAAATTATACTAAACCTGGTGCATCCATGGTCCAGGAGTTTCTTGTGGATCTTCTCTCCCCAAGCTGTCTCTATCTAAGCTACATTGCCCAGCTAAAGTAACCCCTGGTGCCCCGCCAGTTACATTAACTACCCTACACTAACCCCTGCTTCCCCCATCAGGTACACTAACTGCACTAAGCAGCCTCCTCATTGCAAAACTATTTTTATTATATGTTACATAAAACCACAAATGATCAGATACTAATTTCTCAATTAATATTGTATTACTAATTTCTCAATTAATATTGTAGTATGTATATCCCATATGGAAACAAAATGTCTAGGAATAAAAAAAGGCCTCTATGGATGAATAGAAAGGTTAGGGATAAAATGAAGAGGAAAAAGAATGCCTATAAGGTCCTAAAACAGGAGGGGACCGAGGCTGCACTAAGCAATTATAAGGAGTGCAATAAAAATTGTAAAAAAGAAATTAGGCTGGCAAATTGAAGCTGAAAATCAAATCGCTAGGGATATACAAGATACAAGATGGATTTATTCGCCAAGTACGGTGGTGCCGTACTCGGAATTGCTTGTGGTACACATGGCTTGGGCAAGTACGTAATGACAGTTGTACATTTTACAAGTTATTCAGTGACAATTACACATACTGACAGCATTTACAATACATTTGCGGCTACAGTTCCACATACTAGCAGCATAACAGTGCGATAACATCTATTGAGATATTGTGTGTTAGGGATGCAGAAGAGAAGGCAGAAGAGCCACTAAGGGAAGTATGCTGGTTGCGGACTGGGACAGAAGAGTCAGGGGTCAGAGTTGTTGAGCAGCAGAACTGCCTGGGGGAAGAAAGAATTCCTGTGTCTTGTGGTCTTGGTTGGGATAGTTCGGAAGCGGCGGCCGGATGGGAGGGGCTCAAAAAAGCGGTGGGCGGGGTCGCAGGAAATCCTGGTGGCCCTCTTCCTCATCCTAGCCGCGTGGAGGAGATCAAGAGGTGGCAGAGGCGATCCGATGATCCTTTCCGCCTCACTAATGATTCTTTGCAGTTTATGTCTGTCGCTGGCCGTTGCGCGGGCATACCAGACGATAACTGAGGAGCAAAGAATGGACTCCGTGGTAGCGGTGTAGAAGCTGGTCAGCAGCTCCCGAGGCATACCAAATTTTGTAAGTTGACGCAGGAAAAAAAGCCTCTGCTGTGCCTTCTTCTGAATTTTGATGGTGTTCTGTTCCCACCTTAGATCAGTGGATAAGGTTGTGCCGAGGAACCGGACTGATGATACTCTGGAGACTTCGGTCTCGCCTATGTAGACTGGTTTTCCTCCTGAAATCGACAATCAGCTCAACAGTCTTTGTTGCGTTGAGGACCAGGTTGCTGTTCTTGCACCACTCGCATATTCTCCCTATCTCCCTGCGGTATTCCTGCTCTCTGTTTTCGCCGATGAGGCCGATGATTGTTGTGTCGTCAGCAAATTTGATGACCTTGACGGAGTCTGAGGCGGAAGTGCAGTTATTGGTGTACGTAGAGAATAGAAGCGGGGACAGTACACACCCTTGAGGTGCCCCTGTATTGGTAGTTCTCATGCTGGAGGAGCAGTTTCCGAGCTTGACCTGTTGTGTCCTGTCTGAAAGGAAGCTCTTGACCCATGCGCGAAGTGTGGGGTCAACACCGAGCTGCGCCAGGTTGTCAACCAGGGTGTCTGGGCAGATCGTGTTGAAGGCTGAACTGAAGTCCAGAAACAGGATTCTGGCATAGGAGCCAGGCTGGTCGAGGTGCTCCATGATGTGTGCCAGGGTGATGTTTATGGCATCCTCAATGGACCTGTTGGCCCTATATGCAAATTGGAGTGGGTCAAGCAGTGCATCAGTGTTGCGTTTCAGGTGAGCGAGGACTAGCCGTTCTAGAACCTTCATAATGGTAGGTGTTAAAGCCACGGGTCTAAAGTTGTTGAGGTCTGTGCTGCCTGGCTTTTTTGGGACTGGTACAATTGTGGACCTCTTGAAACAGGAGGGGACTGTACCTTCCGCTAGCGATTTTCTGAATAGAGTGGTGAGGACCGGAGCCAACTGGTCCGCACAGGTTCTTAGGCAGTTCGATGACACTCCATCCGGGCCTGAAGCCTTCCTGGGGTTGAGCTTGCGAAGCAGCATGAGGACTTCTGCTTCTTGGACTGCAACCGATGCAGTGATGTCTTGGTCACTCAGTGAGGAGGGTGCCGCTGTCATCACCGACCCCGGAGTCCCAACCTGTTTGTGCTGTTGCTCGAACCTACATTAGAACTCGTTCAGTTCCTCGGCCAGCTGAGTGCTTGGGGTCACCGTTTGAGGGGGGGGGTTTGAAGTTAGTGACCGCTCTTAGGCCTTGCCATACCTCCCTCGAGTTGTTGGATTGGAGACGGAGTCCCAGCTTGTCAGAGTAGGCTCTCTTTGCGGCGTGCAGTTCCCGTTTCAGGGCGTACCTGGCCTCCTTAAACTCTTCTTGGGAGCCAGACTTGTGCGCCTGCTCCTTGCGTTTTCGAAGCTGGCGCAGCTTATTGTTGAACCAGGGCTTGTTATTGGGGTAGGCCTTGAAGGTCTTAGAAGGGATGCACATTTCTTCACAGAAACTGATGTAGGAGGTGACATTTTCCGACCATTCATCAAGGGTGGGTGCCTCCAAGGATGACCAGTCAGTGCAGTCGAAGCACGCCTGCAGCTCCAGCTTGGCCTCATCTGTCCACTTCTTGACAGACTTGATAGTGGGCTTAGCGGTCTCCAGGAGCCTCGTGTAGGTGGGGATCAAATGGATTAGGTTGTGATCGGAGTTTCCCAGTGAGGCACCCTGGCAGGCCTTGTATGCGTCCTTCTGGACCGTGTAGCAGTGATCCAAGGTTTTGTCGTGCCTGGTGGGGCAGGTGATGTTCTGCTTGTAACGGGGCATCTCCTACCGCAGATTTGCGTTGTTGAAGTCGCCCAGGATGATGAAGAGGGCCTCTGGGTGGGCGGTCTCCCACCGTGAGATGCTGTCGCTGAGTATTCGTAGAGCGTCCTTGGTGCTAGCATCAGGTGGGATGTAGACTCCGACAAGAATTAGAGATGAGAACTCCCTGGGGGAGTACTGTGGTCTGCAGATGACGGCTAGAAACTCGACTTCCGGCGTGCAGGCCTTGCTGAGGATGGAGGTGTTGGTACACCAGGTGGTGTTAATATAAAAGCAAATGCCCCCTCCTTTCTTTTTCCCAGAGAGCGTGGGGTCACGGTCCACACGGAGAAGGTCATAGCCTGGTACAAGCAGGGAGTGATCAGGGACACGTTCGCTCAGCCAGGTCTCGGTGAAGCAGAGGACCGGGGTGTTCCTACCGATCGAGGATTTGCTGCTAAGTAGTAGGAGCAGCTCATCCACTTTGTTGGGCAGAGAGCAAACATTCGCTAACAGGATGGCAGGCATGGAGGAGCGAAGGCCCTTCCTCTTGAGTCTCATGAGTGCGCCGGCTCTTCTACCTCTGTAGCGTTTGTTTGGGGCAACTTCGGCTCTGTTTGTGAGACGTTTGATGTGTTCAATGACTATGTCCCACAGGGGCTCACCCTTTGGCGGGTTGTTTCCGGCGATGGTTTCCCATTTCAGGATCTCCTCTCTGGTCAGGGTGGTGATATCCTGTAAAGCTCACTCCCCTCCCATAGGTGTGAGTGCTGTGGCCTGGTTGGTGGTACAGGGCCCAGTGGGGGTACAGGGACTGGGAGCCCTGGCAGGGAAGGTGCCGGGTGCCTGACAACAATATCAAATCTAACCCAAAAAAGTTTTACAAGTACATCAACTCTAAAAAAAAAAAAGGTTGACTGTATAGGACTCCTAAAGGATGAGGGTGGGAACTTTAATGGTGGATAACCAAGGTAAGGCAGAGTTATTAAATGCTTTCTTTGCTTCTGTCTTCACAAATGAAACAGCACTGTTGCAAATTACAGAGGCAGAAGAGTCTCAATCTTCTAACTGTAATATTAAATACTTAACGCAGGAAGAAACGCCTTTATCTTATCTTTTGTGACTCTCTTTCAACTGGCAGAGTCCCAGTGGATTGGCGTACAGCCCACGTTTTCCCATTATATAAGAAGGGCAAAAAATCAGATCCAGGAAATTATAGACCTGTAAGCTTAACATCAGTTGTATGCAAACTATTTGAGGGGTTACTAAGAGATACTATACATGACTTCATAGTAGAAAATAATCTTATTTCTCAGCATCAACATGGGTTTACTAAAGACGGGTCCTGTTTGACTAACATGCTCAGCTTTTATGAGGCAGTGAATGCTAATATGGATATTGGGAATGCTGTAGATGTGATATACTTGGACTTTGCAAAGGCCTTCGACACTGTTCCCCACAAAAGTCTGGTGCAAAAGTTAAGGATGCAAGGACTGGGGAAGAGTCTGTGTGCATGGATAGGGAACTGGCTAATGGACAGAAAACAAAGAGTTGTGGTCAATGGATCGTACTCAAAATGGGAGACTGTTAGCAGTGGGGTCCCACAGGGGTCTGTACTGGGTCCAGTGCTCTTCGATTTTTTTATTAATGACCTAGTAGATGCAGTAGTGAGCAATGTTGCTATTTTTGCAGATGATACAAAATTGTGCAGAATCATCAACTCTCAGGAAGATAGTGTCATATTGCAACAGGATCTGGATAGGATGGCTATATGGGCACATAAATGGCAGATGAAATTCAATGTTGAAAAATGTAAAGTCATGCATTTTGGTCGTACCAATGGTCTAGCACCATACAAAATAAATGGGATACAGTTGGGGACATCAAACTTGGAGAAGGACTTAGGAGTACTCATCGACAACAAGTTAAATAATCGTACTCAATGCCAAGCCACTGCAGCTAAAGCTAACAAAATTTTTGAATGCATTAACAGGGAAATAAAAACTCGAGATGCTAGCATAATATTGCCCCTGTTTAACTCCCTAGTAAGGCCACATCTGGAATATGGAATTCAGTTCTGGGCACCACATTACAAAAAAGATATTGCAGTTTTAGAGCAGGTGCAGAGACGAGCAACAAAATTGATACGTGGGATGGAAGGTCTCGCTTACCAAGAAAGGTTAGATAAACTGGGTTTATTTAGTCTAGAGAAAAGACGCCTTAGAGGAGATCTAATTAACATGTATAAATACATCAGAGGGCAATATAATAGCTTGGCTGATGAGCTTTTTGTCCCTAGGCCTTCTCAAAGGACTAGAGGACATGATCTGCGCATGGAGGAAAAACGTTTCAGCCATTTATTTAGGAAAGGGTTCTTTACAGTAAGAGTGATTAAGATGTGGAATGCATTGCCACAGGAAGTCGTTATGGCAAACTCTATACCTGCATTTAAAGGGGGCTTAGATGCTTTTCTTGCGTTGAAAGACATCCATGGCTACAATTACTAGGTAATGCCTAATGATGTTGATCCAGGGATTTTATCTGATTGCCATCTGGAGTCGGGAAGGAATTTTTCCCTTTTGGGGCTAATTGGACCATGCCTTGTAAGGGTTTTTTCGCCTTCCTCTGGATCAACAGGGATATATGAGGGAGCAGGCTGGAGTTGTACTTTGTACTGGTTGAACTCGATGGACGTATGTCTTTTTTCAACCAAAATAACTATGTAACTATGTAGTTTATATATAAAAAAAACAAAAGTTTGCTCTCTTAAAACAGAAAGAATTTGCGATAATTCAGGTTGGAGTGAGCTTGAGATGTCTCCCAGTGCATCACTGCTGAATGTTTGCAAATTAACCATTGAGAAGCTAAACACACCTCCAGAACCACAGGAATGCAATGATGTGTCAGCTTGTTGGTTTGTACAGAGCCATTATATATATATATATATATATATATACACACAAGCAAACCAGGGGATTAAGGTTAGGTGCCCTCCAGGAGGGAGGTTAAGGATAGGCACCACTGGGGGGAGGGGGGGGGAAAGTTATAGTTAGGCACAACTGGGGGAGGATTAAGGTTAGCACCACCCACCCTTAGTTAAGGTTATCACCACCCAGGGGGGAGGTTAGGCACCACCGGGGGGATAAAGATTAGGCACCACCAGAGGAGGGTTAAGGTTAGGCACCACGGGAGTTAAAGGTTAGTAACCTACAAGGGTGGGTTCTGTTTGAAAGTAGGTAGAGGATAGGTCACAGTCAGGGCCGGTTTAAGGGGCTCTGGGGCAAACTATAGCGTTTAGGCCCCCAGCGCAAAGCTTTCCCCCCCCCCCCCCCCGCGCGCGCTATTACCCCTCTGCTCCCCGGGGCCCTGCAAACAGCCATAAATACCTATTAATTCGACTTAATTGAAGTGGAATTAATTTGTTTCATTTCCATTAATGTGGTTGCCATAATGGTTGCCATAATAACGAAACATCTATGCAGTCTGTGAAGGGGGAGTTACTTCCTGGATGGCAGCCGGGAGGGTTTAAGGAAATATAAAGGCAGCACATACGTCACTACGGTAAGACCCGGATGAGCTGTTACCAGCGGAACACGTAGGGTGGAGCCTCTGAGTGACGTACGTGCGTACACGCATAACGTGTGACGTGTACGCGATCAACTGTAGCTGAGCGGCGTCACCTAATGTGATCTCCGGCGCGGGTTTTTTTATATGCAGCAGCGGCACAGAGAGCGGCAGTGGCGATGATTGAGGCGGCCACCCGGAGCAGCCCTTTATGCTGCTAATCTGTTTTAAAAAAATTGAAACTTTTTTAAAATAAAAGAAGTAATGCACGATTAGAGGCGGGTCCTCTTTTTGTTTTTTATACCCCCTTCCATTAAGCTGCTTGGAGAATATACGAGTTGGAGGAGGCAGACGACGACACTTGAGAGCCAGAGAGGCGACCGGGGGGCCCACACCCCGAATGCAAGACTTGGTCGATTAGACCCTTGGATCTGGTGAGTCTGTACCCGTAAGGGGTTTACATACTGCTTCAGTGAATTGTTTCTGTAAAGGAGGGAGAGCGCAGAGATCATTCTCATAGGGAGATCAGATATGTCAGAAATTATCAATCGAGCCATCTAAATGGCTCAAACAGGTACCGTGTATTCCCAGCATAAGCGTTTTGCCAGCGATTGTGTAGCGATTAGTGATTAGCATTTTTAATTCTGATTGGTCCTTTCAATTCATTTTATTTCTTTTACAATGTGCAGTAATTTAAAAACGCTAGCAAAATTGCTCTGTGTAGGTTTTGACAAGCGATTACGCCAGCATTTATATACTTTACATTGCAGAAATGCTAACGCTAAAAATGCCGCATGTCCTGCGTATGCGATTTTGGAAATCGCAATCGCTCCAGTGAAATTTGGCCCATCCATTAACATTAGCTGAGTGTTTAGGGAAATTGCTAGCATTTTGAATCGCTCCCTAAACGCTCACAAAATCACTCTAGTGGGTTCCAGCCCTGAAAGGTAAGAACAAGGGGGAAGTTACATTGATTTTGTTGTTGCTGAGGTTTCAGGCACTTTCTAGGTAAAACAGTTCTTGAGGCTGAAACCCCAAATATTCCTGCTTTTCTCCATCAGTTTTCTACCTTTAAAGTTTGGTGTAAAAAATCTGCATAAAAAAATGTATTTGTCTAGTAAAAGAGAATTTCTATTGTGCATTATGCATTGTGTACATAGTGCCACATCACTCCAGTAGTTTTCAGTAAGGAATGGCTCATGACGGTCCTACTCTGATACCCTGCATTTGCTGAAGGGCAGATAAGATTGGAATAGGGATGATAAGGAGCAGAAAGTGAAAATCACAATGGAGAAGGCAGCCTTCAGAAGCAGTGGGAACATTTTAGTAGAACTTCACTGATAGCACACAGTTTAGCCAGATTACTATCAGTATAAGCACAGTGCAAGTCTTTCTTTGTACATAATGAGTGGGACAAGCCATAATAATACATGTTTATTGCATATGGATCAGGGCCCCATTCCAGGACATAGAAATACACATTACTATATTTATGCTAAAATACATTACACAAAACTCAGCATTTCTACATACTTTAGATAGTTATTTAAAGTGGACCTGGACTTCCTCTGCTCTGCTCTAAAAGATAAGCAACTGCATAATAACCTTTAAAGAAAAACATCTCTTTGTAACAGCTGGTACAAATCCTGCAATAAATCTGCAGTGTGTCTTCTTACTGCTTTCATGGAAGCAGACATAAGGTTAACATATGTCCTATGTCTACAAATTAGCTGCTCTGCTGATGCAGCCATCTGACACAGCTGAGAGATTAAATTACGCTTGTGATTAGCCACAGATGAGGGGGGAATAAAGTAGCCTAAACTCTCTAAATACATGCATGGTCCATTTCTCTCTGTTTTCCTTCTATCCTGTGCAAGAGTTCAGGTCTACTTTAAAATGTCTGCACTGAGATGATGTGACACAGTTGGACTGGGCAATGGCTGTTCAATTAATGTGTACAATTGGGGGGAGAAATAGAGAAGGTTAGAAAATTAATAAGAAAAGTTATGTGCCTCAGTTCCTTCATCTAAACTGATGATGCCCTCTGGTGGCTGGAAGACATGGAGCATACCAAGAGTAGGGTGTGACCAGGTTCAGACAGGCAGATGATGAGGAGGTTCAGGTGAGGTGAGTATAGCTATCCTCTCTTTTTTTACCCCCAGAGTCACAGACTTATAACGATAAGTTGTACTGCTTTCAAACTCTAGCAGTTGTAGAGGTAAAATTAAATAATAAAGTCATAAAAGAAAAAGAAAAAAAAATACAATGTTGAAGACATATTAAAAACTTTGTCCAAACATGGGAATATTTCTTCAAAACAGAGACGATGCTAACAGACTTCCATTCGTTAATAGAGATTTATTAGAAAAGAATGTAATAGTATACAGAACCAGCAACGCCGGTATTTCTCATTTCTCAAAATCACTTTGCTCTTAAACAGAGCCCTTTCTCTGGTAAACGAAGATGAATGTAATTGTGGCCTGCAGCAAAGAGGAATTCACCAGTGGTGCTCATCCAGATTCCGGATATCCGAACTACCCAGATAATCCGAACTTTTTCCACTATCCGAACTTTGAATAGCAAGTTGGATATTTTTTAAAATCCGAATAGACTATCCGAGCAAACTTTGGACCTCCGAACTGTTTTTTTTTTTTTTTTTGCCATTTTCAGGTCACTTCCGTTGTTCTATCCGGATATCTGAATCCAGTTGGATACTGAGGTCGGATATCCGATTCGGATCCGGATTGGAAAATTTTAAACTCAAATATCCGACCCGGATCGGATAGAGGGGTATCCGGATCCTAATTAGATCCAGATAGTGAAAAGTGCCATCTGAGCAGCACTGGAATTCACCCAGCCACATGCCGACTAGCAGCCTTCCCTGTCAGAGGAGCCAGCATGTTCACCATTCTGCAGTGTAATATGTGAGCCTGCCAAGCTTACACATCTGTCACTCTGGCACCAACAGGATGTAGTATCAGCAGGGAATTAAACATACAGCCCCCATGAGCCTTTGTCAGCAGAGGGGGTGCACAGATAGAAAAACACAACCTCCAGACCAAGAGCAACTGCAATGGAGAGAAAAGAAAAACATTTACCTCAGGCTTAGGCTGGTGGCAGTGAAACAGTTAGTAGAGTATCAGGGAGTGTAGGCAGGCCTATGGTGAACTGGGCAGAACCCCACGGCAGAGAGCACCCCTCTATTATTTGTGTTAATGCATTGCAGACTAGCTGTCTGTTATACGCAGCCCAACGTTACCCTTCTCCAATTACCCCTTGACAGTTACATAGTTATTTTGGTTGAAAAAAGACATACGTTCATCGAGTTCAACCAGAGAACAAAGTACAACACCAGCCTACTCCCTCACATATCCCTGTTGATCCAGAGGAAGGCGAAAAACCCCTTACAAGGCATGGTCCAATTAGCCCCAAAAGGGAAAAAAATCCTTCCTGACTCCAGATGGCAACCAGATAACATCCCTGGATCAACATCATTGGCCATTACCTAGTAATTGTAGCCATGTAGTTATAAATTGATATATTCGGCAAAAAACAGAAATGGCTACAGAGCTGAGGACATTGTGACCAATTACTTTCTCCACAGCTGCATTCAGTGTGCACACTCTGTAACTGCTAGAAGCATTCTGTACTCTTATACAAAGAGCAAACATACATAAACCATCGGCTGTGCTATCAATATTCACTCGCAACAATACAGTTGGTTTATATTTTACAGTGTGAACTTTTTTTTCCCTGCTCCCTATTCATCTTGCTTAACGTGATGGTGAGCAGCTTGTTGCATGGCCTTTTTCTATAATACATTGTACTTACAACTATTTCAACATAAACAATTTTTTAGAATCAATGAATTAGGTAACATTGACCAGTAAGTAATAATTTATGCCGACTGAAGTAAAATGCCTGCCCATGTGGAAACATATAGTTAATATTACTACTTGTCTTTCTTGACTACTTAGATACCTCAGCTCTGCATCAGAGATGTCGAGAACATCAGATTTTAGGTTCGCGAACGTCGAATCCGAACATCTGGTAAAAGTTTGGATTCACGTGAACTGGGTGAACCTCCATAGACTTCAATGGGCAGGCGAATTTCACAAACTACGAAGACTGTTTCTGGCCACAAAAGTGATGGAAAATTAGTATCAAAGGCTCTAACACCTGGACAGGGGCATGGCGGAGGGGGATCTTTGCCAAAAGTTTCACCAAAAATTATGTAGTTGACACAGAGTCGGGTTTTAATCCCTAATGAGCAGAAATCACATTCCTGCATTAGAGGAATAAAGGACTGCTTTTAAATGTCCAGAGTGGTAATGTAAAGGTTATGCCCGCTTCACACTGACATACTAAACGCTGCGTTTACTGAGATTGAGCGCTAACAGGTCTGTAAGACCCTTAGATGTGTGGGTGCTGCATGTACAGCTGGATTTGTATTTTTGCCTTGGGCCTATTTGTGAAAGTTATTGATAAAAAATTATTTTGAAAGTTATTTATGTATAGAAAAGTTATTTATAACAAATTATAAAATTAAAATGTATTTATAAAAATACAAAATTTCAAGGTAATATTTATATAATTTCAATGATAATTTTCAAAAAATGTTAAATCAGCAGGTGTCAAGCTGGCAGCAGGCCTGCCTGCCATTCGTGGTGGAGGTGGTGTCACCAACTCCACTGCAGAGCCACACAGTGGAGGCCTGCCATTGGTGTTCAGTGGGGTGGCAGGCTGGCAGCAGGCCTGCCTGCCATTTGTGGTGGTGATGTCACCACCAACTCCAATGCAGAGCCATGCAATGGAGGCTTGCAAGCAATAAAATGCAGAAATTCTGAAGAATGAAAAATGAGAAGGGAGGAGAAATACAATTAAAAAATACAATATTTGTTTTTTACAAATTGAAAATTGAAAAGTTATTTATAAAATTCTACAATGTTTTTTTCTGAAATGCTAAGTCAGCAGGTGTCAGGCTGGCAGCAGGTCTGCCTGCCATTCATGGTGGTGGCACCAACTCCACTGCAGAGCCACGCAGTGGAGGCTTGCCAGTTGCCATTGGTGTGTTCAGTGGGTGGCAGGCTGGCAGCAGGCAGCAAAAGTACTAAGTCACTAGTAGAAGGGGAGGCAAGGGTGCAGCTGCTCCTAATCATAATATTAGGAACCAGAGAAGACCTGTACGGTGCCATAAAGAAGTTGTGCTGTGTACAAACACCTAACACCAGACACCTGTGTCTTCTCAAGTGGTGACTATAAAAACAATCCGTAATCCAACAAAACTGAGAAGCATTGCACAGAAAATGTTGCTGCAGATAAATTGCAAGCTTGGAGGAGAGCTGTGGGGACATTCAGTTTGGAGTTCAGGGGATTGTCTTGTCCAGGACCACACCCCTAAATGTATTGAAGCAACTGCCATGTGATTGGTTGATTAGATAACTGCATTAATGAGTAATTTAACAGGTGTTCCTAATAATCCTTTAGGTGAGTGTATTTTGTCCTTTTTGTTTTTCTTTTTTTTTAAGGCCTGCTGAACGCCAGAGGCAGATCCTGATGTTGAAAATAGGATCCGCTTGGACTAAAAGAATGAATCCGTTTGCCACATTGTGCGTTGCGGTAAATGGAGTGGAGAGTCCGAACTTTGCACTTTTTTCAGGATTGGCTGGGAAAATGAATATAATAAAAGCCTATGAGATATATAGCTCAGGCTAATAGCCGCATCTGCTTCACCCACTTCAATCATCGCCGTACTGTCACAGTGCAGCCAGCAGTGGCAGCATGAGGCAGCACAAGGCTGATGCTCAGGTAAGTTCTAGCCTGGGAGCTCTAGGTCTTTGGTTGGAATCCCAGCCAGGGCACCACATGCAAGGAGATCTCCCGAAGACTTCCTAAGCCTCCCTTCAGCAGTGGAAACAGCAGCATTTGATCAAATTGGTTGAATGCTGTTATGGGGAAGCCAGGGCTGTAATGGGGAGCGGGAGAAGAGAGGGAAGGCTCATTACTACCCAGAGCCTTCCCTCTCCTTAGGTAAGTATCTGGCTTTTGTTTTTGTTTTTTTGTTTTTTTTTTAGTGTCGATTCCCAATGAATTTAAATAACAAAGTATGTGGTCCAAGTTTTGTGACTGTAGCTTCAGAACGTTAAGGGTTTAAGAGGCAGTGATTGGAAAATAGCTAATTTTTGATTTGCTGTTTTAGACCCACCCACTTTGGGGTAAACCCCTAATTTACATTTTAATTCCGGTTGACTCCCAAAATATTTAGTTTAAGTTTTTTGTGACTGTGACTTCAAAACTGTATCAGTGACAGTGTTTGTAAAATAACTCATTTTTGATTAGCTGCTTTTAGCTCCACCCAGTTTGGGGTAAACCTCCAAAATTCACATTTTAATTTGGTTTAACTCCCAAATATTTGTTCCATATTTGGTGACTGTAGCTTCAAAACTGTATGAGTGGCAGTAACTGTAAAATAGCTAATTTTTGTTTGGCTGTTTTAAGCTTCACCCACTTTGGGGTATATCTCCAAATTTACATTTTAATTTGGGTTGTCTCCCAAAATATTTGGTTCAATTTTTTGTGACTGCAGCTTCAAAACTGTATGAGTGACAGTAAAAGGAAAATAGCTAATTTGTGATAGGTTGTTTTAGGCTCCACCCACTTTGGGGTAACCACCACAATTTTCATATTAATTCAGGTTGACTTCCAAAGTATTTGGTCTAAGTTTGGTGACTGTAGCTTCAAAACTGTAACAGTAGCAGTGATAAAAATATAGCTACATTTTGATTGGCTGTGGGGAGGAGGGGTTGGGGAAGGGTGATGTGTGTGCTTGTTTTGTGGGGACATGTCTGGGAAATGTTCCAGAATTTTCTGTGGGGGATAAGTCTACAGTTTTTCCGTTGTTGTCTGGTAAAGTTGGCCACGCCCCCTCTGATGTCATAGTCCTGCCCCTGCTGATGTCATAGTACTCTTCACACTATAAGTAAATGAGGTGATTGTACCATTTGACACAGTGCAGCCAGCAGTGGCAGCATGAGGCAGCACAAGACTGATGCTCAGGTAAGTTCTGGCCTTAGAGCTCTAGATCACTGGTTGGAATCCCAGCTAAGGCACTATATGCAGGAGATTTGTGTGTTTCCCCTTGTCTGTGTGAATTTTCTCTGCACACTCCAAAATTCACATTTTAATTCGGTTTAACTGCCAAAATATATGGTCTAAGTATGGTGACTGTAGATTCAAAACTGTATAAATGGCAGTGATTGAGAATTAGCTCATTTTTGATTGGCTGTTTTAGGCTCCAGCCACTATGGAACTCTCCCCCTAAATTAACATTTTAATTCAGGTTGACTCCCAAACTATTTGGTTTACGTTTTCTGTGACTAAAGCTTCAAAACTGTGCGACTGCAGTGGCTGGAAAATAGCATATTTTTGATTGACTGTCTTTGGCTCCACCCATTTTGGGGTAAAAAAACACAACAAATTTACATTCGGGTTGTCTCCCAAATTATTTGGTTCAAGATTTTTGTGACAGTAGCGTCAAGACAGTATGAGTGGCAGTGATAGGAAAATAGCTCATTTGTGATTTGTTGTTTTAGGCTCCACCCACTTTGGGGTAACCCCCTCAAATGTCCATTTTAATTTGGTTTGACTTCCAGAATATTTGTTGCAAGATTAGTGACTGTAGCTTCAAAACTGTATCAGTGGCAGTAATTGGAAAATAATTTGAAAAAATAGCTAATTTTTGATTGGGTGTTTTAGGCTCCACCCACATGTGGTAAACCCTCAAAATTTACATTTTAATTCAGGTTGACTTCCAAAATATTTGGTCTAAGTTTGGTGACTGTAGCTTCAAAACTGTATAAGTGGCAGTGATAAGAATGTAGCTACAATTTGATTGGCTGTGGGGGAGGCGGGGTTTGGGGTGGGGGGATGAGTGTGCTTGTTTTGTGGGGACATGTCTGGGTAATGTTCAAGAATTTTCTGTTTGGGATAAGTCTGGGGTTTTTCTGTTGTTGTTATTGCCTGGTAAAGTTGGCCACGCCCCCTCTGATGTCATAGTGCTGCCCATGGTGAGGTCATAGTACTTTACACTATAAGTAAATGAGGTGCTTGTAACATTTGACACAGTGCAGCCAGCAGTGGCAGGATGAGGCAGCACGAGGCTGATGCTCAGGTAAGTTCTGGCCTGGGAGCTCTAGATCACTGGTTGGAATCCCAGGTAAGGCACTATATGCAGGAGATTTATGTGTTTCTCCTTGTCTGTGTGGCTTTTCTCTGCACACTCTATAATTTACATTTTAAGTTGGTTTAACTGCCAAAATATTTGATCTAGGTTTGGTGACTGTAGCTTCAAAACCATATAAGTGGCAGTGAGTGAGAAATAGCTCATTTTTGATTGGCTATTTTAGGCTCCACCCACCTTGGGGCTCTCCCCCTAAATTCACATATTCATTCAGGTTGACTCCCAAACTATTTGGTTTAAGTTTTCTGTGACTGAAGCTTCAAAACTGTGTGACTGGCAGTGGATGGAAATAGATTATTTCTGATTGACTGTCTTTGGCTCCACCCATTTTGGGGTACAAAACCCCAAATGTACATTTCAATTCGGGTTCTCTCCCAAAATATTTGGTTCAAGATTTTTGTGACAGTAGCTTCAAGACAGTATGAGTGGCAGTGATTGGAAAATTTGTAATTGGTTGTTTTAGTCTCCACCCATTTTAGGGTAACCCCCTCAAATGTACATTTTAAATGAATTTGACTCCCAGAATATTTGTTTCAAGATTGGTGACTGTAGCTTCAAAACTGTATCAGTGGCAGTAATTGGAAAATAATTGGAAAAAAACTAATTCTTGATTGGGTGTTTTAGGCCCCACCCACTTTGGGGTAACCTCCACAATTTTCATTTTAATTCAGGTTGACTCCCAAAGTATTTGGGCTAAGTTTGTTGACTGTAGCTTCAAAACTGTATTAGTGGCAGTGATAAGAATATAGCTACATTTTGATTGGCTGTGGGGGAGGAGGGGTTGGGGAAGGGTAATGTGTGTGCTTGTTTGGTGGGGACATGTCTGGGGAATGTTCCAGAATTTTCTGTGGGGGACAATTCTGGGGCTTTTCCGTTGTTGTCTGGTAAAGCTGGCCACGCCCCCTCTGATGTCATAGTACTCTTCACACTATAAGTAAATGAGGTACTTGTACCATTTGACACAGTGCAGCCAGCAGTGGCAGGATGAGGCAGCACAAGGCTGATGCTCAGGTAAGTTCTGGCCTGGCAGCTCTAGATCACTGGTTGGAATCCCAGCTAAGGCACTATATACAGGAGATTTGTGTGTTTCTCCTTGTCTGTGTGGATTTTCTCTGCACACTCTATAATTCACATTTTAATTCGGTTTAACTGCCAAAATATATGGTCTAAGTTTGGTGACTGTAGATTCAAAACTGTATAAGTGACAGTGATCATATAGCTACATTTTGATTGGCTGCGGGGGAGGGGGGTTTGGGATGAGGGGACGAGTGTGCTTGTTTTGTGGGGACATGTCTGGGGAATGTTCCCGAATTTTCTGTATGGGATAAGTCTGGGGTTTTTCCGCTGTTGTTGTTGCCTGGTAAAGTTGGCCACGCCCCCTCTGATATCATAGTACTACCCCTGCTGATGTCATAGTACTCTACAGTATAAGTAAATGAGGTTCTTGTAACATTTGACACAGTGCAGCCAGCAGTGGCAGGATGAGGCAGCACAACGCTGATGCTCAGGTAAGTTCTGGCCTGGGAGCTCTAGATCACTGTTTGGAATCCCAGCTAAGGCACTACATGCAGGAGATTTGTGTGTTTCCAATTGTCTGTTTGGATTTTCTCTGCAAACTCCAAAATTTACATTTTAATTTGGTTTAAATGCCATAATATATGGTCTAAGTTTGGTGACTGTAGCTTCAAAACTGTATAAGTGGCAGTGATTGAGAAATAACTCATTTTTGATTGGCTGTTTTAGGCTCCACCCACCTTGGGGCTCTCCCACTAAATTAACATTTTAATTCAGGTTGACTCCCAAACTATTTGGTTTAAATTTTCTGTGACTGAAGCTTCAAAACTGTGTGACTGGCAGTGGCTGGAAAATAGCTTATTTTTGATTGACTGTCTTTGGCTCCACCCATTTTGGGGTAAAAAAACAACAAATTTTCATTTTAATTCGGTTTGTCTCCCAAATTATTTGGTTCAAGATTTTTGTGACAGTAGCATCAAGACAGTATGAGTGGCAGTGATAGGAAAATAGCTCATTTGTGATTTGTTGTTTTAGGCTCCACCCACTTTGGGGTGACCTCAAATTTACATTTTAATTTGGTTTGACTTCCAGAATATTTGTTGCAAGATAGCTTCAAAACTGTATCAGTGGTAGTAATTGGAAAATAATTTGAAAAAAAGCTATTTTTTGATTGGGTGTTTTAGGCTCCACCCACATGGGGTAAACCCACAAAATTTACATTTTAATTCAGGTTGACTACCAAAATATTTGGTCTAAGTTTGGTGACTGTAGCTTCAAAACTGTATAAGTGGCAGTGATAAGAATGTAGCTACATTGTGATTGGCTGTGGGGGAGGCGGGGTTTGGGGCGGGGGGATGAGTGTGCTTGTTTTGTGGGGACATGTCTGGGGAATGTCCCCCAGAATTTTCTGTGTGGGATAAGTCTGGGGTTTTTCCGTTGTTGTTGTTTGGTAAAGTTGGCCACGCCCCCTCTGATGTCATAGTGCTGCCCCTGCTGATGTCATAGTACTCTATACTATAAGCAAATGAGGTGCTTGTAACATTTTACACAGTGCAGCCAGCAGTGGCAGGATGAGGCAGCACAAGGCTGATGCTCAGGTAAGTTCTGGCCTGGCAGCTCTAGATCACTGGTTGGAATCCCAGGTAAGGCACTATATGCAGGAGATTTGTGTGTTTCTCCTTGTCTGTGTGCGTTTTCTCTGCACACTCTATAATTTACATTTTAATTTGGTTTAACTGCCAAAATATTTTATCTAAGTTTAGTGACTATAGCTTCAAAACCGTATAAGTTGCAGTGATTGAGAAATAGCTCATTTTTGATTGGCTGTTTTAGGCTCCACCCACCTTGGGGCTCTCCCCCTAAATTCACATATTCATTCAGGTTGACTCCCAAACATTTGGTTTAAGTTTTCTGTGACTGTAGCTTCAAAACTGTGTGACTAGCAGTGGCTGGAAAATAGCTTATTTTTGATTGACTGTCTTTGGCTCCACCCATTTTGGGGTAAAAAACCCCAAATATACATTTTCATTCGGGTTGTCTCCCAAGATATTTGGTTCAAGATTTTTGTGACAGTAGCTTCAAGACAGTATGAGCGGCAGTGATCGGAAAACAGCTAATTTGTAATTGGTTGTTTTAGTCTCCACCCATTTTAGGGAAACCCCCTCAAATGTACATTTTAAATGAATTTGACTCCCAGAATATTTGTTTCAAGATTGGTGACTGTAGCTTCAAAACTGTATCAGTGGCAGTAATTGGAAAATAATTGGAAAAAAGCTAATTTTTGATAGGGTGTTTTAGGCCCCACCCACTTTGGGGTAACCCCCACAATTTTCATTTTAATTCAAGTTGACTCCCCAAGTATTTGGTCTAAGTTTGTTGACTGTAGCTTCAAAACTGTATTAGTGGCAGTGATAAGAATATAGCTACATTTTGATTGGCTGTGGGGGAGGAGGGGTTGGGAAAGGGTAATGTGTGTGCTTGTTTTGTGGGGACATGTCTGGGGAATGTTCCAGAATTTTCTGTGGGGGACAAGTCTGGGGTTTTTCTGTTGTTGTCTGGTAAAGTTGGCCACGCCCCCTCTGATGTCATAGTACTCTTCACACTATAAGTAAATGAGGTGCTTGTACCATTTGACACAGTGCAGGCAGCAGTGGCAGCATGAGGCAGCACAAGGCTGATGCTCAGGTAAGTTCTGGCCTGGCAGCTCTAGATCACTGGTTGGAATCCCAGCTAAGGCACTACATGCAGGAGATTTGTGTGTTTCTCCTTGTCCGTGTGGGTTTTCTCTGCACACTCTATAATTTACATTTTCATTCGAATTAACTGCCAAAATATATGGGCTAAGTTTGGTGACTGTAGATTTAAAACTGTATAAGTGGCAGTGATCATATAGCTACATTTTGATTGGCTGCGGGGGAGGGGGGTTTGGGGTGAGGGGACGAGTGTGCTTGTTTTGTGGGGACATGTCTGGGGAATGTTCCAGAATTTTCTGTATGGGACAAGTCTGGGGTTTTTCCGCTGTTGTTGTTGTTGTTGCCTGGTAAAGTTGGCCACGCCCCCTCTGATGTCATAGTACTGCCCCTGCTGATGTCATAGTACTCTACACTATAAGTAAAAGAGGTACTTGTAACATTTGACACAGTGCAGCCAGCAGTGGCAGGATGAGGCAGCACAAGGCTGATGCTCAGGTAAGTTCTGGCCTGGGAGCTCTAGATCACTGGTTGGAATCCCAGCTAAGGCACTATATGCAGGAGATTTGTGTGTTTCCCCTTATCTGTGTGGGTTTTCTCTGCACACTCTATAATTTACATTTTAATTCGAATTAACTGCCAAAATATATGGTCTAAGTTTGGTGACTGTAGATTTAAAACTGTATAAGTGACAGTGATCATATAGCTACATTTTGATTGGCTGCGGGGGAGGGGGGTTTGGGGTGAGGGGACGAGTGTGCTTGTTTTGTGGGGACATGTCTGGGGAATGTTCCAGAATTTTCTGTATGGGACAAGTCTGGGGTTTTTCCGCTGTTGTTGTTGTTGTTGCCTGGTAAAGTTGGCCACGCCCCCTCTGATGTCATAGTACTGCCCCTGCTGATGTCATAGTACTCTACACTATAAGTAAAAGAGGTACTTGTAACATTTGACACAGTGCAGCCAGCAGTGGCAGGATGAGGCAGCACAAGGCTGATGCTCAGGTAAGTTCTGGCCTGGCAGCAGGGGCGTAGCAATAGGGGGTGCAGAGGTAGCGACCGCATCGGGGCCCTTGGGCCAGAGGGGCCCCGAAGGGCCCTCCCTCAACTACAGTATTAGCTCTCTATTGGTCCTGTGCTGGTAATAATCACTTCTATAGATACTTTGAATAGTGGTAACCATTAACAAACTGTTCCCCATCCCCTTCTTGCACCTCTGACACTGTAGTTGCCATTGGCAGGTTTTGGTGCGCCGTATCAATTGTTATGTATAGAGTGGTTGGGGGGCCCCATTGTAAAACTTGCATCAGGGCCCACAGCTCCTTAGCTACGCCACTGCCTGGCAGCTCTAGATCACTGGTTGGAATCCCAGGTAAGGCACTATATGCAGGAGATTTGTGTGTTTCTCCTTGTCTGTGTGCGTTTTCTCTGCACACTCTATAATTTACATTTTAATTTGGTTTAACTGCCAAAATATTTTATCTAAGTTTAGTGACTATAGCTTCAAAACCGTATAAGTTGCAGTGATTGAGAAATAGCTCATTTTTGATTGGCTGTTTTAGGCTCCACCCACCTTGGGGCTCTCCCCCTAAATTCACATATTCATTCAGGTTGACTCCCAAACATTTGGTTTAAGTTTTCTGTGACTGAAGCTTCAAAACTGTGTGACTAGCAGTGGCTGGAAAATAGCTTATTTTTGATTGACTGTCTTTGGCTCCACCCATTTTGGGGTAAAAAACCCCAAATATACATTTTAATTCGGGTTGTCTCCCAAGATATTTGGTTCAAGATTTTTGTGACAGTAGCTTCAAGACAGTATGAGCGGCAGTGATCGGAAAACAGCTAATTTGTAATTGGTTGTTTTAGTCTCCACCCATTTTAGGGAAACCCCCTCAAATGTACATTTTAAATGAATTTGACTCCCAGAATATTTGTTTCAAGATTGGTGACTGTAGCTTCAAAACTGTATCAGTGGCAGTAATTGGAAAATAATTGGAAAAAAGCTAATTTTTGATAGGGTGTTTTAGGCCCCACCCACTTTGGGGTAACCCCCACAATTTTCATTTTAATTCAAGTTGACTCCCCAAGTATTTGGTCTAAGTTTGTTGACTGTAGCTTCAAAACTGTATTAGTGGCAGTGATAAGAATATAGCTACATTTTGATTGGCTGTGGGGGAGGAGGGGTTGGGAAAGGGTAATGTGTGTGCTTGTTTTGTGGGGACATGTCTGGGGAATGTTCCAGAATTTTCTGTGGGGGACAAGTCTGGGGTTTTTCTGTTGTTGTCTGGTAAAGTTGGCCACGCCCCCTCTGATGTCATAGTACTCTTCACACTATAAGTAAATGAGGTGCTTGTACCATTTGACACAGTGCAGGCAGCAGTGGCAGCATGAGGCAGCACAAGGCTGATACTCAGGTAAGTTCTGGCCTGGCAGCTCTAGATCACTGGTTGGAATCCCAGCTAAGGCACTACATGCAGGAGATTTGTGTGTTTCTCCTTGTCTGTGTGGGTTTTCTCTGCACACTCTATAATTTACATTTTCATTCGAATTAACTGCCAAAATATATGGGCTAAGTTTGGTGACTGTAGATTTAAAACTGTATAAGTGGCAGTGATCATATAGCTACATTTTGATTGGCTGCGGGGGAGGGGGGTTTGGGGTGAGGGGACGAGTGTGCTTGTTTTGTGGGGACATGTCTGGGGAATGTTCCAGAATTTTCTGTATGGGACAAATCTGGGGTTTTTCCGCTGTTGTTGTTGCCTGGTAAAGTTGGCCACGCCCCCTCTGATGTCATAGTACTGCCCACTGCTGATGTCATAGTACTCTACACTATAAGTAAAAGAGGTACTTGTAACATTTGACACAGTGCAGCCAGCAGTGGCAGGATGAGGCAGCACAAGGCTGATGCTCAGGTAAGTTCTGGCCTGGCAGCAGGGGCGTAGCAATAGGGGGTGCAGAGGTAGCGACCGCATCGGGGCCCTTGGGCCAGAGGGGCCCCGAAGGGCCCTCCCTCAACTACAGTATTAGCTCTCTATTGGTCCTGTGCTGGTAATAATCACTTCTATAGATACTTTGAATAGTGGTAACCATTAACAAACTGTTCCCCATCCCCTTCTTGCACCTCTGACACTGTAGTTGCCATTGGCAGGTTTTGGTGCGCCGTATCAATTGTTATGTATAGAGTGGTTGGGGGGGCCCCATTGTAAAACTTGCATCAGGGCCCACAGCTCCTTAGCTACGCCACTGCCTGGCAGCTCTAGATCACTGGTTGGAATCCCAGGTAAGGCACTATATGCAGGAGATTTGTGTGTTTCTCCTTGTCTGTGTGCGTTTTCTCTGCACACTCTATAATTTACATTTTAATTTGGTTTAACTGCCAAAATATTTTATCTAAGTTTAGTGACTATAGCTTCAAAACCGTATAAGTTGCAGTGATTGAGAAATAGCTCATTTTTGATTGGCTGTTTTAGGCTCCACCCACCTTGGGGCTCTCCCCCTAAATTCACATATTCATTCAGGTTGACTCCCAAACATTTGGTTTAAGTTTTCTGTGACTGAAGCTTCAAAACTGTGTGACTAGCAGTGGCTGGAAAATAGCTTATTTTTGATTGACTGTCTTTGGCTCCACCCATTTTGGGGTAAAAAACCCCAAATATACATTTTAATTCGGGTTGTCTCCAAGATATTTGGTTCAAGATTTTTGTGACAGTAGCTTCAAGACAGTATGAGCGGCAGTGATCGGAAAACAGCTAATTTGTAATTGGTTGTTTTAGTCTCCACCCATTTTAGGGAAACCCCCTCAAATGTACATTTTAAATGAATTTGACTCCCAGAATATTTGTTTCAAGATTGGTGACTGTAGCTTCAAAACTGTATCAGTGGCAGTAATTGGAAAATAATTGGAAAAAAGCTAATTTTTGATAGGGTGTTTTAGGCCCCACCCACTTTGGGGTAACCCCCACAATTTTCATTTTAATTCAAGTTGACTCCCCAAGTATTTGGTCTAAGTTTGTTGACTGTAGCTTCAAACTGTATTAGTGGCAGTGATAAGAATATAGCTACATTTTGATTGGCTGTGGGGGGAGGAGGGGTTGGGAAAGGGTAATGTGTGTGCTTGTTTTGTGGGGACATGTCTGGGAATGTTCCAGAATTTTCTGTGGGGACAAGTCTGGGGTTTCTGTTGTTGTCTGGTAAAGTTGGCCACGCCCCCTCTGATGTCATAGTCACGTCTTTCACACTATAAGTAAATGAGGTGCTTGTACCATTTGACACAGTGCAGGCAGCAGTGGCAGGATGAGGCAGCACAAACAAACACAGACAAACAAACACAGAACACTTATATCGCGCTTTTCTCCTGGCGGACTCAAAGCGCCAAAGCAGCAGCCACTAGGGCGCGCTCTATAGGCAGTAGCAGTGTTAGGAATACTTGCCAAAGGTCTCCTACTGAATAGGTGCTGGCTTACTGAACAGGCAGAGCCGAGATTCGAACCCTGGTCTCCTGTGTCAGAGGCAGAGCCCTTAACCATTACTCCATTCAGCCATTCAGCAGAAGGCTGATACTCAGGTAAGTTCTGGCCTGGCAGCTCTAGATCACTGGTTGGAATCCCAGCTAAGGCACTACATGCAGGAGATTTGTGTGTTTCTCCTTGTCTGTGTGGGTTTTCTCTGCACACTCTATAATTTACATTTTCATTCGAATTAACTGCCAAAATATATGGTCTAAGTTTGGTGACTGTAGATTTAAAACTGTATAATTGGCAGTGATTATATAGCTACATTTTGATTGGCTGCGGGGGAGGGGGGTTTGGGGTGAGGGGACGAGTGTGCTTGTTTTGTGGGGACATGTCTGGGGAATGTTCCAGAATTTTCTGTATGGGACAAGTCTGGGGGTTTTCCGCTGTTGTTGTTGTTGCCTGGTAAAGTTGGCCACGCCCCCTCTGATGTCATAGTACTGCCCCTGCTGATGTTATAGTACTCTACACTATAAGTAAAAGAGGTACTTGTAACATTTGACACAGTGCAGCCCGCAGTGGCAGGATGAGGCAGCACAAGGCTGATGCTCAGGTAAGTTCTGGCCTGGGAGCTCTAGATCACTGGTTGGAATCCCAGCTAAGGCACTATATGCAGGAGATTTGTGTGTTTCCCCTTATCTGTGTGGGTTTTCTCTGCAAACTCCAAAATTTACATTTTAATTTAGTTTAAATGCCATAATATTTGGTCTGTTTTGTGACTGTAGCTTCAAAACTGTATAAGTGGCAGTGATTGAGAAATAGCTCATTTTTGATTGGCTGTTTTAGGCTCCACCCACCTTGGGGCTCTCCCCCTAAATTAACATTTTAATTCAGGTTGACTCCCAAACTATTTGGTTTAAGTTTTCTGTGACTGAAGCTTCAAACCTGTGTGACTGGCAGTGGCTGGAAAAAAGCTTTTTTTTTAATGGACTGTCTTTGGCTCCACCCATTTTGGGGTAAAAAACTCCAAATGTACATTTTAATTCGGGTTGTCTCCCAAAATATTTGGTTCAAGATTTTTGTGACAGTAGCTTCAAGACAGTATGAGCAGGGCCGGCGCTACCATAGAGGCAAAGGAGGCAATTACCCCAGGGCCCCAGAGCCTGTAGGGGCCTCCAGCGGCTTTAAGAGGAAAAAAAAATTCAAATAGACCTTATAGTTTTTGAGAAAATCGATTTAAAGTTTCAAAGGAAAAAAAATACACATTTAAAAACCCACCAAATTTAACGGTTATCAAATCCACCTTAAATGATAGACATACCAAAGTTGTAGGATATGTTAAGGAGATCATTGGGAATAAGATGAAAAAACAATTTTTCAAAAAGACCTTATAGTTTTTGAGAAAATCGATTTTAAAGTTTCAAAGAAAAAAAGTATACTTTTAAATGCCACCTGAAACTTTTTAACCCCTTGTCCCCCATGCAGGTTGGGATAGCCAGAATGTGGAGCTCCGACTGATTAGGGCTTTACACCCTGACCATACCAGCTGCAAAAAAGTCACTTAATGCCGATTTTTTTTTCCGGGGTATCTGTTGGGGGGGCCCCCAGGTTTATTTTGCCCTGGGGCCCCATTGTTGCTAAAATCGGCCCTGAGTATGAGTGGCAGTGATCGGAAAATAGCTAATTTGTAATTGGTTGTTTTAGTCTCCACCCATTTTAGGGTAACCCTCCTCAAATGTTTATTTTAATTGAATTTGACTCCCAGAATATTTGTTTCAAGATTGGTGACTGTAGCTTCAAAACTGTATCAGTGGCAGTAATTGGAAAATAATTGGAAAAAAGCTAATTTTTGATAGGGTGTTTTAGGCTCCACCCACTTTGGGGTAACCCCCACAATTTTCATTGTAATTCAGGTTGACTCCCAAAGTATTTGGTCTAAGTTTGTTGACTGTAGCTTCAAAACTGTATCAGTGGCAGTGATAAGAATATAGCTACATTTTGATTGGCTGTGGGGGGAGGAGGGGTTGGGGAAGGGTAATGTGTGTGCTTGTTTTGTGGGGACATGTCTGGGGAATGTTCCAGAATTTTCTGTGGGGGACAAGTCTGGGGTTTTTCCGTTGTTGTCTGGTAAAGTTGGCCACGCCCCCTCTGATGTCATAGTACTGCCCCTGCTGATGTCATAGTACTCTTCACACTATAAGTAAAAGAGGTGCTTGTACTATTTGACACAGTGCAGCCAGCAGTGGCAGCATGAGGCAGCACAAGGCTGATGCTCAGGTAAGTTGGCCTGACAGCTCTAGATCACTGGTTGGAATCCCAGCTAAGGCACTACATGCAGGAGATTTGTGTGTTTTCTCCTTGTCTGTGTGAATTTTCTCTGAAAACTCCCAAATTTAAATTTTAATAAGGTTTAAATGTCATAATATTTGGTCTAAGTTTGGTGACTGTAGCTTCAAAACTGTATAAGTGGCAGTGATTGAGAAATAGCTCATTTTTGATTGGCAGTTTTAGGCTCCACCCACCTTGGGGCTCTCCTCCTAAATTAACATTTTAATTCAGGTTGACTCCCAAACTATTTGGTTTAAGTTTTCTGTGACTGAAGCTTCAAAACTGTGTGACTGGCAGTGGCTGGAAAATAGCTTATTTTGGTACTATTCATTTAGCTGGGCGCAACCACCAGGTGGCGTTAATTACTATTGCCCCTCCAGGCCTTCATGGATAGTAGGGAAAGATGTAACTCTGGTGGAGTTTTATCGCCACCTAGTGGATGCGCCCGGCTAACGAAAAATAACCCTTATTTTTGATTCACTGTCTTTGGCTCCACCCATTTTGGGGTAAAAAAAACCCAAATTTACATTTTAATTCGGGTTGTCTCCCAAAATATTTGGTTCAAGATTTTTGTGACAGTAGCTTCAAGACAGTATGAGTGGCAGTGATAGGAAAATAGCTCATTTGTGATTGGTTGTTTTAGTCTCCACCCACTTTGGGGTAACCCCACTCAAATGTACATTTTACTTGAGTTTGACTCCCAGAATATTAGCTTCAAAACTGTATCAGTGGCAGTAATTGGAAAATAATTGGAAAAAAAGCTAATTTTTGACTGGGTGTTTTAGGCTCCACCCACATTGGGGTAAACCCACAAAATTTTAATTTTAATTCAGGTTGACTGCCAAAATATTTGGTCTAAATTTGGGGACTGTAGCTTCAAAACTATATAAGTGGCAGTGATATCAATGTAGCTACATTTTGATTGGATGTTGGGGAGGTGGGTTTGGGGTGGGGGTGGGGATGAGTGTGCTTGTTTTGTGGGGACATGTCTGGGGAATGTTCCAGAATTTTCTGTGTGAGATAAGTCTGGGGTTTTTCCGTTGTTGTTGTCTGGTAAAGTTGGCCACGCCCCCTCTGATGTCATAGTGCTGCCCCTGCTGATGTCATAGTACTCTCCACACTATAAGTAAGTTAGTTACTTGTAACATTTGACACAGTGCAGCCAGCAGTGGCAGCATGAGGCAGCACGAGGCTGATGCTCAGGTAAGTTCTGGCCTGGCAGCTCTAGGTCACTGGTTGAAATCCCAGCTAAGGCACTATATGCAGGAGATTTTTGTGTTTTTCTCTTGTCTGTGTGGGTTTTCTCTGCACACTCGAAAATCCACATTTTAATTCGGTTTAACTGTCAAAATAATTAGTCTGGTGACTGTAGTTTCGAAACTGTATAAGTGGCAGTCAAAGGAAAATAGCTCATTTGTGATTGATTGTTGTAGGCTCCACCCACTTTGGGGTAACCCCCTCAAATGTACATTTTAATTAAGGTTGACTCTCGAAATCAATGGCTCAAGTTTATTAACTGTGCCTTCAAAGCTGTATGAGGGCCAGTGATTGGAAAATAGCTCATTTTTGATTGGCTGTTTTAGGCTCCACCCACCTTGGTGCTTGTGACTGTAGCTTCAAAACAGTATGAGTGGCTGTGAAAGGAAAATAGCTCATTTGTGATTGATTGTTTTAGGCTCCACCCACTTTGGGGTAACCCCCTTAAATGTACATTTTAATTAAGGTTGACTCTCGAAATATATGGCCCAAGTTTAGTAACTGTGCCTTCAAACAGGGGCGCCTCTAGCCTTCTTGTCACTCCAGGCAAGAAATCCTGTGCCCCCTCCCCCCCCCCCCCCATAAAAAACAAAACAAAAATCATATACATTATAGAACACTTCACACATGATATAAGCCATCAGAGAAGGATAACTATGAAACGGGGCCCTGGGCAAGATACCACTTTGCCCTCCACTGATGGTCACCTGGCTTATTTAGTTAGATTTGGTGGGGGCTAGCAACCACCAGGCCCCTAAACTCTCTCTAGACCCTAGGCAGCTGCCTAAGTTTGCCTTGTGGATGATCAGCATTGTATGCCATACAGCACATGCTGCCAGTATGTACCTCAAATAAATACAACACCCACACTACAAGTTCCAATGTCAGTCACATTGCAAGATTGGATTATCAAGCAAGACATTCTTACTTTCAAAATAATTTTTCACAAACAGTATGAGATATGCAAATATGTTACCACCTGTTAGGATAGGACTGGAGTGGGTATATCATGACATTGAAGGGCTGATATGGTAAGGTGGTTTAAGGCCCAGTGCACACCGAGCGGTTTTAGCAGCGATCCGCCAACCGCATCTGTCTGTGAAAACGCTTGGCTAATGTATTTCAATGGGATGGTGCACACCAGCGGTTTGAGGTTTTTAGCAAACCGCAAACGTGCCTCCTGCTGCACATTTGCGGTTTGCAGAAGCGATTCTGCCTCAATGTAAAGTATACGAAAAATGCTAACCGCTCTGAAAAACGCTAGATCAGAGCGGTTTTCCACGCGTTTTTGCTACAGAAGCTGTTCAGTAACAGCTTGTACTGTAACAAGATTTGTAATCTACTTCACAAAAACGCTCGGCATGTTTAGAAAATGTAACTAAACATGCCTAGAATCGTTCTGAAATCTGCTCCAAAAATCGCTAGCATTTTGAGGATCTGCTAGCGGTTTTGGTGTGCACTGGGCCTAATAGTTTAATTCATAATCCATTCTGGAGATAAGCACAGTGTGTTTGTAGTGTAAGTGATACAAGAGAAGAGAAGTAGAATGGAAGGAGGAAGGGTAGTAGAGGGTCAGAATTGATGACATGGATGAGCAGATATCTATGAGTAGAATAGAGGCTCAGTGGGTAGCACTACTGCATTTTAGTGCTGAGTCCTAGGCTTGAACATTGGCCAGGGCAAAATCTGCATTGAGTTTCTGTCTTCAGACACTTCAGACATTTCCTGCATCCTAAAAAAACTTACTAATAAGTCAACTGGTTTACCCCAAAACAATCCTATATTAAAAATATTAGACTATAACTGTGGTAGGGATTAGATTGTGAGCTCCTCTGAGGACAGTCAGTGACATGACTCTGTAAAGTGTTGCAGGAGATGTCAGTGCTATATAAATACATAATAATAATATGGTAGGACATTATTCTATAACTACGGTAGGGTTAGATTGTGAGCTACTCTGAGGACAGTCAGTGACATGACTATGTACTCTGTAAAGTGCTGCATAATATGTCAATGCTATATGAATACATAATAATAATATGGTAGGACATTAGACTATGACTATGGTTGGATTAGATTGTGAGCTCCTCTGGGGACAGTCAGTGACATGACTGTGTACTCTGTAAAGTACTGCAGAAGATGTCAGTGCTATATAAACACATGATAATAATATGGTCGGACATTACAGTTTGACTATGGTAGGGATTAAATTGTAAGTTCCAGTGAGCAGTCAGTGACATGACTATGTACTCTGTAAAGTGCTGAAGATCTCAGTGCTACATAAATACACAATAATAGTTCCAAATGCTACTGGCTCCCCTGAAGAGTGCTCAGACTAGTGTACATAGTTGTGCACATTGTTCCCCAAGTAGCAGTTGTTTGGTCAGAGAGACAGTGGGAGAGGGAGCATAAGCAGAGGGTGAGGGCGAGCAAAGTT
Source organism: Hyperolius riggenbachi (assembly GCF_040937935.1). Classification (NCBI taxonomy): domain Eukaryota; kingdom Metazoa; phylum Chordata; class Amphibia; order Anura; family Hyperoliidae; genus Hyperolius; species Hyperolius riggenbachi. Next base: position 491,068,681 of record NC_090646.1, on the reverse strand, counting down.
AAGCTCCACACTCACCACAGTGACTGCAACAACACAGGAAGATGGATCCAGCGAGGTGTCCCCTCATGACAAGCGTCCAGCGATTCATCTTTCTGCCAGCGGGTATGCGAGATGTCACGTGACATTACAGGATGGGCGCCAACGAGAAGTCAAGCGACCGCAGTACTTTATGGGTTGTCGTCAAGGATCTTAAAGATCTGATCCTCAGTGACGGTCACTTTTCACCACACAACGCTAAACGATGTCACGACATTGTGTAAATGACTACTTGACGCTCAAAAAAAAAATTGATGGACATCGGGAAAATCGTTGGAAAAATCGTAAGGCGGTACATAGCATTAGAGAGAGGGCAAACAGACAGCATTAATGGAAATACATTATTATGCCAGCTTCAATTATAAGTAGTGATGGATGTAATTACACACATTGCTTACATGTCCATTATCATTGTTTGAGCTTTAGATGCTGCCCTCCTATTCACTCTCTCACAATGAAAGACAAAACCTGCAACCCCCAATGTGTCCATTACACACTTCAAACATTGTCCTGGTGAATTCAGGGAGAAGTGCAGGCTGTGTGTCCCAGAGGGGAGAGGATCAGATGATCCTACAGCTCCATAGCTAATCATGGCGATAGTCCTGACATCTAGACATGCCAGACATTCTAGCAGAGCACAGGGCTGTCTGCAGAGTTTACTGTTTGTTTGTCTCACTCGCTCTGCAGACTCAGTAACATTTGGCGGTAGGGCGCTGTCACCTCTGTACACTGAATAGTGAGGGACTGTCTCAAATCTTTCTATGAATCCTTATTAGATGCATTCCTAAAAACACTTGTGAGAGTAGAAAACTTTCTCTACATACCCTTAAACGGCACTCAGTCACTCAGACTCAGGGTGGTGGGGCAGAGAACAGCTATAAACCAGACACCTTCTTCTTAGGGAGCATCTATAAATCTGAACTCTAAATGATTTTTTATCAGTGACTTAGCAGAAGGATATTTGTGAAAAGAGCAGAGTAACCAAGCAGCTCAGGGTGACCCAAGCTACTAGGAATGTATAGGGGGATAAAAGGAACCACAATGCCCTCCTACTAAAAAAGCAAAGCTTGGTGTAATTTGCCTTCTTAAAACAGAAGGAAATCTATTTCTCTCCAGTCCCTTACAACGGTCTTTCAGGACTGGAATTTTTATTTCCCCTTGGACTAACAGTAATTTATTGCGCCTTTCCCCATCAAAGCCGCTCCAAGCCGCTGCCTGGGTGGTCAGTAGGTTAAGGTGCCCCTGCCTTCAAAGCTGTATGAGGGCCAGTGATTGGAAAATAGCTCATTTTTGATTGGATGTTTTAGGCTCCACCCATTTTGGGGTAAGCCCCCCAAATTCACATTTTTAATTGGGTTTGAGTTTATTAGCGTGGTACTCTGCAGGTTGCCATAATTGGCGAGGATTGGAATGTCTGTAGGGGAGGAGGAGGCCATACTTAGTCAGCATATTAAAATCATTTTAAATATGCCCCACAGTGGTACTCTGCAGGTTGCCACAATTGGCGAGGATTGGCATGGCTGTAGGGGAGGAGGAGGCCATGCTTAGACGGCGTATTTAAATCATTTTCAATATGCCCCGGCGTGGTACTCTGCAGGTTTCCACGATTGGCGAGGATTGGCATGGCTGTAGGGGAAGAGGAGGCCATACTTAGGTGGCAT